>NC_133620.1:269895252-270195252 GCF_048593235.1 Sminthopsis crassicaudata
TCTGAGACCAGATTTGAACTCAGGTCCTCCTGAATTCAGGGTTGGGGCTCTATCCACTGCGCCACCTAGCTGCCCCTATAGTAAATTCTTAATAAATGCTTATTTCCTGACTATATTGACATGTCATTTAACATATCTAGTGTTTCTGGAACTATTTTCCCCTTCCAAAATTGGCCCCAAAAGTAAACATTTCAATCGGGTTGTTATTCAATTATTTTTAGTCATGTCTGACTTTGTGGTCCCATTTGGGGTTTTATTGGATAAAATAATGAAGTTGCTTGCCATTTCCTTCTCCAGATCATTTTACAGATGAGGAACTGAGGCAAACAGGGTTAAATGACTTGCCCAGAATCACACAGGTAGCAAGTGTCTGTAGTCAAATTTAAATCCAGGTCTTGCTGCCTTCAGGCCTGGCATTCTATTCATTATGCCAACTAGAGGTCCTACTTTAAATCGAAGCACGTAACATTTGTCATGGACATATGGTGATTTAAATGCAAGATGCATCATTCTCCCTGGATACTAAACAAAAGGGGCTTCTATCACACCTTAAAGGGGTCATTGATAACATTTTGCTTTCCCAGTGAAACAGGCAGCACTGCTACATCTTCTTTAGGCAACCTTTGAAACTGAGAATAATGTATATTTGTTAGCATGAAGTTAGTAGATAAGGGACCTACACTCCTAGCTTCTTCCTTTATTTATTTCCCAAATATCTCCCAAATTAAGAATAGAGGTCAGCTTTTTCCTTTTGCTCAGGAGAATCTCATGTCAGAACTTTAGTATAATTATATAGCGGTGCTATTATTCTTACAATTCACAAAATTAAATACTTACTGACCATCTACTGTATAAGTACTACATAATTAGTGCTGAAGCAGATACAAAGATTAAATTAGAAACTTTACCCTGTCCCATGGATGTAATCATGTTACATGAAATGACATTCAAAGTATTCATCAAAATGCTTTTTGGTTTTAATCAAATAAAGCTAACAAACATGAGAAGCTACTGTCAAAAACTTGGCATCCAAATACTCCTTAGATTTATGGTTCATGTTGTCCTCTTCTTCTGAAATGTCCTTCTTTCCTAATTAACCTACAGAGTAATAAGAATTCATTAATCATCTACTATATATCAGGGACTACAGTATATAGGTCCTGAGGATACTAAAACAAAAATCTTATTCAGCAGTCTCTATCTTTAAAAACTTATCATTTAAAATTAATACATACATATATTTACTAAATACATAAAAGATAATTTGGAAACAAAGGCATTAGAATATAAAGGCAAAAGAAACATATTTCACCATGGGAGCAAGTCAGTAAAAGGCAACTAAAAAGGAAGTAAAAAGGGATACTAAGTATGAAGAATAGTAAAAGGGCCATTTGGCTACATATGTATATACTTTATTAAAAGTTACATTTATTTGTGATGAGAAGAAAATGAACAATAGCTACTTGAGTTTCCCTTTAACTAAACCTTTACATAACTTTAAAATAATAGTATCATCCTTTATATAGCACTTAAAAAAAAAAATCAGACCTAAGAATCCATTAGCACAGGAAGCCCCTGGGCAGAAGCTTTCTCCTCTAAAGCAGATTGTTCCACTCTGCTACTTAAGAATTGCCAAGGACAGCAGCAAAGTCACATGTCCCATGTCACTTGGACTTGTTTTCCTGTCCCCATCTTACAGTCCAACTTTCTATCCACTAAGACATGCTATCTCTCATCCCTACTTTGCTTTCTTTTTTTTTTATTTATAATTTTTTTCACAGTATATATGCATGAGTAATTTTTTATATTATCCCTTGTATTCATTTTTCCAAATTATCCCCTCCCTCCCTCTACTCCCTCCCCTTGATCCTACTTTGCTTTCACAAAATACTACTGCCCCTCTAGCATAGAAATCTCCAGTTTCTATTTTACTTTGAACCTCACAATGACCCTGTGAAGCAAAAACTTCAACAAAAAGAACCATAAAGAATAGATAACTTAAAAAAAATAAAGCATCAGGGAAGGAGATAAAATTATGTGATAATAGCTAGCATTTTTATGGGGGTTTTATGTTTGTGTTATTTTCTTATTTGATCCTGAAAACAGGCCTGAGAAGAAAATACCATTTTAAACAGAAGAAAACTGAAGCACAAATTAGGTAAGAGAATTTTACCAAGGTCATACAGTTAGTGAATATCTGAAGCTGTATTTGAATTTGGATCTTACTGACTCAGGACCAGCACTTCAAGTCAACCAAGTTAAGGCTAATATCTACAGATAATGTAGGAGACAGTACCCAATAAAAGCTACAGAATCACTAGTATCAAAGGCAGCAGGAAAGTCAGAGAGGATAAAGAGGAAGAAAATCATTGGCTTTAACAATTAGGAAATTACTGGTGTCCTTTGAAAGAGGATTTTCAGCAGAAGCCAGATGAAAAGGAATTCAGGAGAGAGTGCGTGGTGAGGTGATAGAGGGAGGTGGTAATGGTAGCTATTTCAAGAAATTTAACAGAGAAGTGAAATAGAGGGATAGCGCTTAAAAGTTAGAAAGAGGAAAAAAAACAATAAAACTTTTTTAAAGGATGGTAGTGTCCAAAATAAGTCTGTAGATAATAAATAGGAGTTTAGAAAAAGAAAAAAAATGTTTAAATTTTTAAATAGTGTCCCAAATAAATCTATAAATAATATTTTATTTTAATTGGGAAGGAGAGAAATAGAAAAAAGAGATTGGGAATGCAATAAAAGATAAAGAATAATTGTTGAGGGAAGAAAAAAAGTCCCCAAAATATAGAAGTACAGTGCCTCCTTTGCCCAAATTACCATGTAATTAGCAACTGGGTGGTAAAATGGACAAAGTTCAGGCTTTGGACTTGAGAGGATTTGAGATCAGGAATCAGACACTTACTAGAAGTGTGACCCTGATTATCATTTGACCTCTCTGTGCTTCTGCCTTTTCATCTGTAAAATGGAAATAATAATATCTACTACATAGATAACATTGTTCTGAAGTAATTTTTAACAAGTAACATATGTAAAGCATATTGCGAACCTTAAAATGGTATATAAATCCTATTGTTAATTTTGTATATATTTAGCATATATTTATAAAGGTATATGTTATCTCCCCAGTAACCTCTAAGGTTCTTGAAGTCAGAGACCATTTTTTTAATCCCCATTGAATGCTAGGCACAAAATAGGCACTTAGTAAATATCTTTTGATTGAATAATTCATTAATAGATAGAAGAATTGGCCTTAATAAGGATTAGAAAGAGGACCCTGGTGAACAGGGATCAAAAATCGAATGGTACTCTTCCTTTCTTCCCTGCTTCAATAAAAACCAATCTCACCTCCTTACATAAACATTATCCAGATGTGCTTGGTTTAATGCTGTTGGTAAGTATTAAGCAATATGCTTATACTAATAGAACATTTCACAAACATTAGAATGCCTAGAACATCGCCTAGCCTAGATTATGTATTTAACAAAGGCTTGCCTACTTAGTGGCAGAATAGTGTAATAGAATTCTAGATAAATAATAATAATAATAATCTAAGGTAAACTCTGCCTCAGATAGCTATATGACTCTAGGTAAGTAGTTGAACTTCCAGGAACCTCGTTTTATGGGTCTATTAAAAGAGAGTCATAATTGTATCTGCCTTGAAGATTTTTGTATATTTCAATCAAAATAATGAACATAAATCATGAATACCTTAAAGCAGGGGTTCTCAAACTACAGCCCGTGGGCCAGATGCAGAGGACTGAGGATGTTTATGGGCCTCCCGGGTTATGGTAAATGGGCTGAGGGATGGAGACAGGTTTTACTATAGTCCGGTCCTCCAACAGTCTGAGGGACAGTGAACTGGCCCCTTATTTAAAAAGTTTGAGGATCACTGCCTTAATGTCATCTGAGCCTCACACTTTTTGCCAGACATGTAAGACAGATATTTCCCCACTTTTACAGATGAAAAAACCAAGACTCAGAAAGGATGGCCCAAGTTCTCTTCACCTCTGAATATTTATGTAAGGAGGTGAGATTGGTTTTTATTGAAGCAGGGAAGAAAGGAAGAGTACCACTCAATTTTTGATCCCTGTTCACCAGGCTCCATATGATTTCTTTTCTTTTCTTTTCTGAGCAATCACTATATCCTAGCTTGCTATACTCATGGAATAAATACAATTTTCTTCTCTTTGTTGTTGTTTTACCGTAGCATACACCATCCTTTTTAGTTTGCAACTTGGCTTTGGCACTTTACCATAAGACACCACCAGCCCCATAAGGCCTGATCTTATCTATTGGTTTCCAAGCAAAAATTTATCTTTGACTTAAGAAGATATAATGTAAATCTTGTAAATCTGTCAGCACTTTATAGAAATTACCTGTAATCCCTCAAAGATTCCTTCTTGGCTGCTTTCTGTCCACCAGATTGGCAACAGGCAAATTTGCAGTCGATGACCTGGTAAATAATTGGGTTGTACATAGCTGCTGACTTTGCAAGCAAGGTTGGCACCACTGAAAACTGAATCGGGATGGAATCAGGCTGTCCAAAAGCTGACCACACTGACACCACAGCATAGGGGATCCAAGCAATCAGGAACCCTGCACAGATCAACATTGCCACCTGGTGAGAGAAGACAACAAATGAGAAAATCAATTGGAAGATTGTACAAAGAACAGGTACAAAGAAAACTATAAAATGATTAAAAGAAACAAACAAAAAAACAGTGACCACATACAACCTGGCAAAGCCACCTGATATCTCTTTTCCCCTCTCCCCATATAATTAGGCTTTATTTTGCATGTACTCCATACAGCACATTAGCTATTAACATAGACCATAAAGTCCATCCCATCTTATTTTGTAAATGAAGAAATTGAAACCCAAAGATATGGAAATATTTGCCAAAGTTGCACATGTAGTAAATAGAACACAAATGACAAAGCAAGTCATAGGATCATATATTTATAGCTGGAAGGGACTTCAAAGCCCAATCTAGTCTGATGCTCTCATTTTATGGAAGAGGAAACTGAAATACTAGAGTGCTTTGCCATTTACTTCTCCAGCTCATTTTACCAGGCAAACAGGGCAAAGTACACATCTAGTGTCCAAGGCCAAATTTAAACTCAGTTTTTTTCTGATTCCAGGATTAGTGCTCTATCCACTGTACCACCTAGCTACTCTAACAGGCTTTGGACTAAAGTCTACCAACTTGAGTCAATGTACTTTCTCCTGTACCCTATTATCATATTTCTTCAAGAATCCATGATTATGTCATTGAGGGTAAGGGGCAAAGATCAAATCCAAATCTTCTACAGCTTGTAGACAATCTTAAAAAATTCTTGAAGATGGAATATCACACCAAGAACAATTAATCAGTCAACAAATATTAATTAAATATCAACTCTAGGAAATCTGCTAAGCAATAAAGAAAGGCAGGCACATAGCCCCACCTTCACACCCTTCTAGTTTGGTAGGATACATTAGAATGTTCATCCTACTAACTTAGTCTTTGAGGGTTCAGTGTTACCTCCATGCTACCATTTGATAGAGGATGGCCAAGACATCACTGAATCTTTTTTTTATACTATTCACCATAAGTTACTGCTCTTTCCATGACAAATTCAACCAGGGATATGAATGTGCTCAAAGTCTAAAATAAACTAAGATGTGCTCAGTTTAGGGGAAAAGGAACCATGACAAATAGTGTGTTTGCTGCCTGAGTTTGTCCTGATTACTCAGCCCACATCCACTTAAAACCTACTTGGGGGATTTATTCACCTAGATGAAATTTTCAGTGACCCAGATTTGCCACTAGGGAAAACTTTGCCCTCATTGAAATTTCAGTATGAATCTTCTTCAGGGATGCATGTTAATTGTTCATGGATTGTAGAATTTAGAACTAAAATGAGGGACTCCATGGCTTCTGAAATCCCTTCTAGCTCTTTGATCCTGTCACATTATCACAGAATTCATCCTGGACCTTAGAAGCCATCCAACCCAACTGACATACAGAAAGGTTCAGATCCTTAACCAGATTCACACAACTCATAAGTTTCTGAAGTTGAATTTAAACCAAAATTTCCTCACTCCAAGCCTAGCACTCAGTCTCCTTTATCATCTAGATGCTTCATCAGACACTTTATTTTGATGGGGGTTGAGGTCCCTTTAAGATTCCTTTCTAATTGACCAACCCATGGCTGACCTTGATTCACAAATCCTGGTCAAAGGCACCCTTTGAATATCCGGACCCAGCCCCACTATCAGCTCAGCTTCCCCCAGCCCTCACCTGATCTGAGCTAACTGAAAAGCCCGACAAGAACTTGGAACTGCCCACAATCTTTTGGGTATAAAAGAGGTGAGCCGGAACTCCCTCTACGCAGGAGCCTCCCAGCCAACACATGGTATCCTTCCAGCCACGTAGGGGTTCCTGCCCGCCCAGCGGCCACCTGTGGCCCTGGCGTCTTTCTAACTGAACTTTACTTCCAAATTCCTACAATAAACCTTTTTATTTATAAATCTAGGTTTTTGGGCCTGTAAATTCATTTGCAGGGGACACTGCGCCATCTTACCATCTATGCGCCGAGAAATGGGGTCCCCTTTGTAACATGCCCACCTGGCAGTTACAGTCTCCCCTTTCCTTTCCCTCATTAATTTCACATATGAAGTTTTGAAGCTTAAAAAGGGCACACAAATAGTGGGGAAGCAGAACTAAGAATTAGATTTAGACCTTTTAAAATCAGTTTTAATCAGCTTTCTCAAGCAACCTTTATATTAAGAGCTAGGGAGCTTAAGAAATGTAGCCCAGGTCTCAGAATGAGCCAGATGAGCCAGACATTGCTGCTTCACATTTCAGCACCTACGATGCTCATCTGTGTTTTACTAAGAATTAGAACAAGCCTAATAATAATATGCAAATTTCCTTTTAGGCTTTGCTTACTATCTTTCTCTGGAGACCTGTTGGGTTGAAGTTTTACTCTGTTTGCTCTGTGATGATTTTTTTTTCCATGTGAAATGACTGCTTAAAGGCTCTGCAGTGAATGCCTTTTAAAAAAAAATTCCCAAATAAATAATAAATATATAAATAAATATTGCTTTAGCATTAACATTACTCTCATCCATTCTCCTTTGGTGACTCATATGCTGATTTCACAATATCTCAAAAACCATTTTCTATGCCATGTACTTGTACACTCCTGCCAAAGTCAATGACAGAAAATAAATTAACACTCAACAAATATTATTCTCTATATTTTATGTATTTTTTGTTTTATGGGAGTTTGCAATGGAATTCAGGAAGTACTTAAAACATTTGTATTGTTTTTCCCCCTTTAGAAAAGGCACATTGAAAAATTAGATATACTGTGGATGCCAGGGGAAAGTAAATGAGGTAATTCTACAACAAAGTCCCCACTTCCTTCAGACCTAAATAAAAGCCAAGTAATATCAATACATTTAATTGACTATAATGTGGCTCTAAGAGAAAGAGAAGAGGGTTGGGAAATGGTTATTTAAAAGTTTTAAATACATGTATATATGCACACATACATTTATGTGAATTTTTAGATATGCGAAGAATACCCATATATGTATACATATGTGTGTGCAGATTGTGTTAAGAAATGTGTGTATTCATATAAATATATGTGTATCATATGTACATATCAATAGATAGATGAATATTATTGAATTTGAAGTCAGAAAAGACCTAGGTTTGAATCCTAGCTCTGACACTTATTAGTTAAGTGATTTGGTTCAAGTCAATTCTGCAGTGCAGGTCAGCTAAAGATAATTAATTTCCCTAGATATCATTTTGCTTACTCTTTCAAAAAGAAAACAAGATAGTCATGAGATACTGAGAAAGAGGATCATAGCTTTAGAACTGAATGAGATTTTAGATATCATCTATTCTTCATTGTCAAGCAGAAATATTACTTACCAAAGTGATGTATGTGGATATTAACTAAAGGCTTACTGCCTAAATCCAAAATAATGATGCAAATTTTAGATACTATTATCAACTGGGAAATGCAGGTTGTAGACCAAGAGTATTCTGGACATATTTAAAGAATCAAAAATTTGTAACTAAAAGAAATCTCAATGGTCATCTAATTTTATCCTTCATTTTATAGGTAAGGAAACTGAGGCCCAGGGAGAAGTAACTTGAAAAATGTAAGATCATATGTCTAGAATGGAAGGGACTTTAGTCCAATCTAGTCCAGTCCCCTAGTTTAACAGCTGAAGAAAATGAGGGACCCAAAGAAATTAAGAGACTTATCCAACAATATACCACTGAATAAAAGCAGATTGAAAATTCGAACCCTCATCCTCTGATTCCAACTCTGTCTTGCCATGTGTTTGTTCATCCTGGAAATGATCCAAATCAAAAATGTTGATTTTGACTTGCAAAAAAATTAAAGTTTTTCCTGTAGCTAATTTCTAGTTGCAATTTTCTTCACACCCAAATTTTGAAGAAAAGTAAAAACTATAGTGGAATAGCTAAAGAAAGGATGCAAATCAGGTCAGGTCTTTCCATGCATTTTTAGGTCGAGAATTGAGCACAATATACCCCCATTGGGCAGGAACAGACTTAAGGCACAGGAGCTAGATTTTTAAATATCTAGGACAGTGGTCCCCACCATTCTGCAGGAAGCTTTGGCCATCTACTGCAGTCCAACCAGGGCCCCCAGGCTATGATCAGTTTTGCTCTGAGAAAGAAAGGACAGGTTATAGGGGATAGTAGAGGGGAAAACAAGATGTAGTGCCAGGTAATTTTTAACAGAGCAAGCCCAAAGCAGCCATATGTGAATCACATAAGGTTCTGTTCCAGTCACCTGCTATAAACAGCATTAGATAACAGAAGAAAGGGGAGTGGAGGAGAAGGGACTCATTAGAGGGGAGAGCCTGATTGCATGTTCAGACCTTGAAATATCACAAAGGGGAGGAACAAAATAAACAAAGAAAAATAAAACCCTCTAAGTAGTGAATGAGGAGTGTCTGAGGTGAAACAGTTTTCATTCTTACAACACAAGAGGATCATGCTGGGCTGAAGCCAGGAATCAAAGGGTCACAAAGGATCCAAAATCCAATATTCCTAGGTGTTGTTAGGAAGAAAATAGCTCTCTACATGTACTATAGTGCTTGAGCAATAACCGGGGTTTGTTAATCAAAGAGCCTGCCATATACAATATAAACTCCTTTAGGTCAGGGACTATTTCATTTAGATCTCTGTGACCTCATTGACTAGAATGGTGTTGGATACCTAGTAGGTTTTTAATCAATTTTTATTGAGTTGTATTACCTTGGACATATCATTTATGATTCCAGATCGAGATCACTATCATCACTCCACCAATGATCCTAAGTTACACCCCCGCAGTGATGAGATTAAAGAGACTAGATGATATTTAAGAACTGACAAACACTAAGAGTTGATGATTCAAGATATCCATGTATAAATATATATTTTTATCTTTTAATTTTGGGGGCAATCAGTGACTTGCCTGGGGTCACACAACTGGTAAGGGTCTAAAGTCCTATTTGAATTCGGATATTCCTGATTCCAAAGCAAATTGCTCTATCCATTGCACAAAATCATTTGTCCTTTTAAGTAGTTTTAAACATTCTCCTAGTCCATCTTATGTGTACTATTAATATGTTTAATGTCTTTTTTTTCTCCCTATGTATAGTCTAAAGATCAAATTCAGCCTAGTTCCATTCTAAATTATTTCAACTTTCTAATTAATGGCATCTGAATTAATGAGGTTTAACTGTACTATTCTGGACAGATGCCCAGAAAATAGCTGTTGTTTAAGGTAACCAACCATAAAAAGCTGGTTTGGATGGTATGCTCTTTGCCTTTATCAGCCCTAATTACAATGATCCATCAAAGGAAACAATAGTGAAGGAACCTAGCTAGAAGAGTATAGGATTTGTAGCTGCTAAGGACCTTAAGGATCATCAAGCAAAATCCACCCCTTCCTTTCACAGAGAAGAAAAATGTGCACCTAGAACTATGGGATAATTTACCAAAGCTCACACAGCTGATCAGGTGGAGGGTCACAACCAAAACCAAATTTGCCACTACAGTACCTTGCAGCCTAAGGACTATTAAGGCCCAAATCAATTTAGAGAACCACAGCATTAACTATTTTAAAATCATTCTTTGCCAAAATCATTTAAAATATAAAAAAGAAAAAAAATAAGAATTTAATGTCAGGAGGACAAGTCCAAATAGACACCTGCAGAAGCTGAAAAATTCAGGGCAAAATCAGGAGCGCTTGGTAGTAACATTATTTGGTATCTATAGAATCCTTGTTGCCAAGAATTTTATTATTATTATTATTATTATTATTATTATTATTATTCAGAAGAGTTTCTCTGCAGGTTTATTCCTCAGAGAGTCCTCCTTTAGCATTATTTCTCTTTCTCTCTGCTTTAACATGAGGAGAAAAGTAATCTAGAAAAAAATGAATGGGGTTAAATTGCCAACCTGAGGACTTTTATATGCATTTTGGAAGTTGAGTTTTCTCTAAACAAGATTAGCAAAATGCAGGTGCAGATAAGGTTTTAGCAGTGTTTGTAGTAAGCACAAATGCTTCATACACATGAATCAGAGCAAACTGGCTGATACAGAGTGCCAAGCCATAAGAAAGCATGAAAACACCGAAGTGAACTGATCTAATATGAAGCTTAGTTTGATTTGGAATTAATAGCTTGAAGATTTCTGTCTCCAAGGAAAGAAAAGACCTAGAATAATTTTTTTCTTCACCTCAGTGTTGGTAGGGTAAAAGGAGGTTAAATAATGACTAAAAAATAGCTCCAGATGTATCATTGAAGTAATAGATTTAGTTGTAGTTATGATTAGGAAATGACAAGGTAGGGAAATTCCCTTTCCCAAAGCATGTTGGTACCTTTTCTGCAATGTGTAGTTTTAGAGAGCTGGCTTGAGTACTGAGAGGTTCAGTGTCTTGCCCAGAGTCACACAGCACATGTGCATCAAAGATAGGATTTCCTGGATTTAAAGGCAGCTCTCCATCTACACTGCAATCTATTAAGTATACTAAGATGTTGGTATATCTCTAAAATTGTTGAAAGACTTAAATGGAATGATAAACCTTGAATCCAGAGGGTTAAGATGAAACATGCTGACCATCCCTTGTTATAGAGGTGGTAGGCTTAAAATACACAACAGCACATATATTTTTGGAAATAGCTAATATGGGAATTTGTTTGCCTGAACAATGAGTACTTTTCCTAAGGATTTCCTTTTTTTGTTATTATAATTCAATTGGGATAGATAATAAGTACCTGAAGAGATAGGTGATAAACAGACAACTAGATACATAGTTGATAGATAAATGATAGAGAGAAGGGGGAGGAAGGGAGAAAGAGAAGGAGGGGAGAGAGAAAGAAAGGAGGAGGAGGAAGAAGAGGAGCAGGAGGGGAGGAAGGGAGGAAAGGAGGAAAAGAGAAAAGGAGGAAGAAAGAAACAAAGAAAGAAAATTAGATAGATAGATAAAAGGATGGAAAAATGATTGCACAAACAGACATTATTTAAATAAAAAGAAAATATCAAAAAGGATGATGAAAGCAAAGACAATGGTCACTATGGTATTAATACCAATAAACATCTTTTAGGTTAGGCTTAACAAATACAGTTATTTCTTCTACATAATGACTTTCTTATTGCAGTTTCATTATGTTCAGCATAAAATAGGATCAGCATAAAAAAATCAAATAGGTATTTGGGAGGAGTTTTGCCAAAGCCACAGATGACATATGAAGGCTAGCAGATGAAACAGAGCTATAATCAAATACTTAACTCAAATTTTACAGTAAGGTATTGTAATTACCCCCCTATAAAAGAAAAAGAAAATATTTAGACTTCTCTGGTATGAAGGGAAGGTCAAAAAAATTTATATGAATTTTTTAGATTTCTGGGGGAGGACAGAGTTTGCACCCCTAACATCCAAGATGTGGAAAGGATTAACATAAAAATTTTAATTTCATTAAAAAATAAATTATTGTTTGCTTAACCTTACTATGCAAATGTTAATAATTAGATATCAATTTATGTTTATGATATCTCTTAAAAGAGATGAGAGAGAGAGAGAGAAAGAGAGAGAGAGAGAGAAAGAGAGAAAGGAGAGATCTTGTCAATGTAGCATAATGAACAACTTATGGACATGTAAGGAAACCTTGTAATCAAATCCCAGCTCAAATATTTATTGACTGCACAACCTTTAAAAATCATTTCCTCTATTTCTTCATCTGTGAAATGGGTATAATTAGCATCTCTGTCACAACATTTTTCTGGTGATCAAAATGCAATGACTTAAACTACAAAGCAAAGTGTAAGAGCTATCTTATTGCCAAGAATTGTTATAATTATTCTTAATATCTACTAGTAATAAGCACAGTCAAGCCCAGGCATCTAGAGACCGCAATCTGAATTAAAAGTATGGTGTTCAAGAGAAAACAATCAACTTCATAAGAATTGCTGGCTCCTAGGACCACAGCATATCAAAACTAAAAGGGATTTTAGGGATCATTAAATTTAGCAGCATCATTTTATCCCAACTAATCTCATAAAGCATAGTGACAATCAAATGTACTGGGGTTATTTAATCATGAAAAAAGTTGCAAACTGGGAGGTAAAGGAAAGGAGATGATATCTGTCTTAAAATCATGGTGAAGAAAGGTTGTACTTGGTTCCAGGAAGAAGAATCAGGACCATGTAACAAGCATGTAAATTTTTTGATTGAAATAAATCTCAATAATCAGGGCTTTCCAAAATCATGTTGGGATCTTTGGAAATGAATTTTTCATCAAGGCAAGAATTAAAATTGAGGTGACACAGTGAATAGAATGGAATCAGAAATATCTGAGTTTGGATGTGCCCTCAGATATTTCTTCAACGTGTGATCCTGGACAAGTCACTTTACCTCAGTTTCCTCAATTATAAAATGGGATACTTATAGCAGCTATCTCACAGGACTATTATAAGGATCAAATGACAACATATTTTAAAAGTGTTTAATACAATGCCTGACACTAAAGAAATACTTATTCCCTTCTCTTCTAATTCCAATTCTATGTCCAAATCTAGTACAACAGAGATGTAAAGGAATGTAAATTTAAAAACTAGAGTAATAAAATAACACAGGAGAAATGAGAGTCTAGCACCTTCACTATTAGTGTATACCACTTTCTTACCCATTTCTTTACTTGACCCCCTTTCTCTTTGTTCCTACTAAGTTTTTACAACCAGAAAAATGCATTTCCTTCAAAAATATAACTCCAGTACCTTGGTCAGTTTCATTTCCAGCACATGACTATTCTGGATCCTGCTGTCAAAATGGGCAACTTCTTTGGTGGAGGACTTGACCTTAGCAATTATCTTCACATAGGAGAAGACAATCACGGCAGTTGGGAGCAAGAGACAGAAGAAGAGGATGTTCAGGATGAATGTTTGTCCGGTTACAGAGGCCTTAGCGAGCCACCAGTCGAGGGTACAGGATGTTCCAAAAGGCTCAGGGGCATAGTTCCCCAGACCCGCCAAGGGCATAGTTGCCCAGAAAGTGGCATAGGCCCAGATGATAACCAGGCAGATGTAGGCGTGGTGTCTCTTCAGCCAAGTCCCTGGGTAGGAGGGGAAAAAAACATTACCTAGAAGCTCTAAGAGTCAGCTTTATGTATAGGGAGCTACATATGACCAGAAAGTGGGAGACTCCCTGGAAAGGATTTCAGAGCACCCCAACTGGGGCATCCTCCCCAGAAGGTACCCTATTTTCTGTATATTTCCCAACCCTCTCCCTCATATATAGATTAGCTAGGGATTCCTTTCATCTAGCTCCCCATAGAGACTAATCCCATATACAAATTCAATAGCATTAACACTAAATAAGATATTGATGAGACTCAATACTTACCTTCTCCAGAGATATTTTAGTTTAATAAAGGTCTCTTATAGACATAATGCCAAAAGAATGACTCCCTAACAGTAGAATTTCATGTACTCAGGAGTCTTACCATGGTGCCATGGAAGACACACTGAATTAACAGTGATATGGGTTCAAATCCCAACTCTGCACTAATCATATATTGACTAACCTTCAGTAAGTATCCTCTCTAGGCCTTTATTTCCTCATCTATAAAATGAGGGGATTAAACAGTTTCCAACCTTGACAACCTATGAATCTAAGTTATTCCAGGGCAGGGAAACCTTAATGGGACCCCTCAGATGTTTTACTCCACCAAGCACCCAAATGCACTCAAAGACAAATCCACATCAGGTGAGGAAAAAAGAATAAATCATACCTTGTATTTATTGAACACCTTTCTTCCAAAAAGCTTTTGCACCTTCTTATCTCATTTGACCTCTTAATGTCCTTGTCAGGAAATGTGTATGTATGTGCAGGAGGAGACATGGATCATTACTATATATTACAAAACTAAAATAATTGCCTCTGTGAAAATTGGCAGCACAGCCTCCCTGTTTGTATTAGATTAACCATCTCTCCCACCTAAATGTCATGAGAGAGTCAGAATATCTTAAAGGGAAGCTCAGAAAGCCATATAAATGCAATTCTCTGAGAATATCCCTCTATTCTCCAGCACTAGCTTCTATGAACCAAAATAGAATCTCCCAAAAGGGAAGTGCTGCCATATTGAAAGAGCAGTAGCACTATACCAGGGAACATTGAAGGAGTTCAAGTTCACTACCACAGAATAATGGATGGCTTAAGCTATGCCCTTAACCTGAAAAGAGGGCTATTCACACACAAACATACACATACACACACATAGATCCAAGGTTGATAGATCCAAGGAAGTAAAATTATGGTATTTATCTGTCTGAGTCTAAAGTATCAGAAACTAAACCTGAAGATAAATTTCAAAGATTAATCTATTCACCCTCAGAATCAGAGAGTCTACTTCTTTAATCTTCTTGGTCCTCCCTGTTTCTCTTTCCTCACATTCAATCAGTTGCTTTCACCTAATTGTTGCACTATTATATTTCTAGACTGGAACCTGCACACATTTAAACTGTATCTCTCTCTTAGGGCCTAGCAGATACCTCATATTTTTTTAATTGAAATAAATTGACTTTCTTATTCTACCTCTCTTCTCTATTCCCACAATCAAACTTAGATGAGGTCTTAATTATTTCTTGCCTTGATTAATCTAGAACCCTATTCTCCTTGCTATCATTCTCTCCTCTTTCTTCCATTCAATCTGGCACCAAACATAAGACTTTAATCATATCCCTCCCTTGATCTGAAACCTCTATAAATGAGGGCTAAACTCCATAGAGTGGCACTTACTCATTGTATAATCCTGGACAAGTCACTTAACTTCTTTGTATCTCATCTGTTTATTGAGGGGATAGATCTCAATGTCTTCTAAGGTCCTTTCCAGTTCTAGATCTATTTGATATCCTCAAGAACCCCACCTCACATATCACTTATTCCACAAAATTTCCCCTGATCCTTCATTCCTTCCCCAATTCCAGCTGGAAATAACCTCACTCTTGAAATTTTTCGTAGCATTCTATATTTTTTTGTACCTACAATCTAATTTATATTAGTTAATGTCCATGACTTATGTTTCCTAACTGATTGTAAACTCCTTTAAGGCTGGATCTAGATTTTATTTCTCTGTGTAAGCCCAGCACCTAGCATGGGACCTTGCATAAAGCACATACTGAGTGTTTGTTGAATTAATTTAATTCCAAAAGAATTGGCAAAGAACTTGTACATTTAGCTCCATTTAGTACCTTGTCTAGTGACTAGAGTCTATGTTGCATTTACACAATTGTTATCATTTTAAAATCTTCATTTATCAAGCTGGATTACACTGTGAGTTGTATCAAAAGATTTAAAATTCACAATCTAGGAACAGAGTGGTGGCAATAATGTGTCTAAGTAACTCTTATGCAATCCACTCTCAATTATCCACCCTAATGGAAGGGAGCATTGGCACAGATCATCCAAAACAGATAATTAAATAAAAAACATATATAAGTGACTTTGTGAGGTGTTTTGTACTTACATTTGGATATCGTGTAAAGTTGTCATATACAGGAGGGAGTAGATTTGTTCTGTGATGCTCCAGAGGGAACTAGGACCAATGGGTGGAAGTTACAGGGAGGCAGATTTTGGTTCAACAATAGAAATTACCGTTTAACAACAATAGAACCAGACTGCCTCGTGAGGTAGTAAGTTTCCCATCACGGGAGGCATTCAAACAAGATCGCTGGATGTCCTGTGATCAGGGATGCTGTAAAAAGGATTCCTGCCTTGGATAGGCAGTTGGACCAATTAACCTCTATAATTCCTTCCAATCTTAATATTCTATGATTCTGTGATGCTATGAGTGCTTCAGATGTTCTGGGATGTCCGAACAACTTCAAACAAAACAGTGAAGCCAGACTATAAAGAAGACTCTGAAAAGCTAGCCAATGTCCATACCACTTCTCTGCTCAATGCCTCCCCTGTCCCCCAACTGTTTTCTAGGAATTAATAGCATCATCCCTTAGACTGAGGCAAAGCCACAGGCTAAAGCAGAATCTTTAGAGAAGAGAGAAAGTAACATTTAAACTTATTCTGAACTTGTTTGATCACACCTTCCCTGAGAAATCGAAGATATTATTTTATCCTAAAAGACTTTTTTCTCTTCTAGAATAAACAGATCCTATTTATATTCATCAGACAATTAATTGTTCAGATTTTGAGATAAGTTCAAAAAATTTGAAAGTAGTATCCCTCCATTCAAGATGAAATAACTCAGAACACTGATTACTGATCTGCAAATAGACATTGACTGGTTTGTATTTGATCTTTTGACGTGTGCTGGATCTCCAAAATGCCTAGTGGGCAAGGATTTTAGGAATGATCAAACAAGTAATCCAAATTATTATTAATATGTCTCTATTATTTAAAAATGTCACGATGAAATCACAGATCCAAAATCCACCCCTCACAATTAATTTTAAAAGGTAAGATTCTATCACATTAAAATAGACAAAATTAGTTTAACCCATTTTTCTCCCTTGTCTAAGATCTCAAAGCTTTAGTTGATGGTTAAAGGCTAAAATTAATTGACAGGTGAAGCAAAGATGACTGATCTTACTAAAGAGCATTGTAAAGCATTGTACTTACCTGAGAATTCCATTAGTGACTAAATTTCAGCCTAAGGATTAAGTAAACTTAAATCTAATTGGTTTAACCTAAACCTTCAGAGGATGCTCCTCTGATTTCATAAGTCATCCACAAGTGTCCAAAACAGTAACTGACTCAAATATTTTCAGCAATAATGAACGGTTTACTTGAAAAGACATTTATCAGTCCCTAAAAACTTTTATCAATTTTTTTATAATTTTTTTTCCTGCTGGGTCAATGTTCATAATTCCCATCCCATTCCACATGTAGAGGAAGGAAAAAATTGTTTTGACCAAAATATTTGTCATCTTACATAGACCCAGCCTAGACATACAGAGATATTCAAAGCTTTGTAGGTAGAGTGCTCCCTAGACAAAGTTTTCCATTTTTAAATCCCCCTTGTTTCAACAACTGAGTAAGCCTGAGCCTAACGGGTTACTCAAGTCCATTTTTAATTATTATTACATTTTTCTCTGAGATAGATGGACTGAGGATCTATTACCCAGGGATTACATCACTTAATTGTATTCCTTTCCTTCACATAAAAAAGAAGCTAAGATACAAACTGTATGATGAAAAATGATATACTATCTCCAGTATAGTGGCTCTGTACCAGAAAACATTTTAAGATAATATTAAGGAAAAAAAATTAGAAAATGTTGGGCCATGGAGTCTATATGAGATTACAGAGACACATTCAAAGAGCTATAGCTCTGACTCAGTCCTCCCAAACTGATCTCCAGTCCTGCCTCCCAAGAAAGGAGAAGGACATTTCTGCAGGAACCTTCCAACTTACCGTAAGACAGATGGCAGATTTTCAAGTATCTGTCCAAGCTGACAGCAGTCATGGTGATAAGACTTCCACAGCCAAAGAAAAAACCAGCCCATCCATACCAGCGGCAGCCAACCCAGCCAAACACCCAGCGATGAGAGAAGCAAGAGATGATGGTGAAAGGCTTGCCTACAACTAGAAAAGACAAAAAGCACTTTACCATGAAAAATGTTGATGTTATCAGAACAATCACTTTATTTCTTCTGTTGGCACTATCCCATTCCTCCTTTTTGTTAAATTGTGTAAATGACAAATAACCTGTAGAACAAAAACTCTAAGTAGCACAATGGACAGCTAGGGACCTCAATTCCAATTCTGACTGTTAATAACTACTCTTATGACTTTGGTACAGAGGATAGAGAGCCAGCCAGCCTTGGAGTGAGGAAAATCTAGATTCAAATCCCATGACTGACATGTACATGACATAACACATGATTGGTGAATTTTGAAAAGTCATTAAATCTCTCAGGGCAACTTCCTAAGAGTGCAAGTTGCAAAAGAGATGCCAGTCTGTCCTGGTAAAGGGCACTTCCTCATCAGACGTTTCCCATACCATGAAATCATAGATCTAGCCCTGAAGTTCTTAGAGCTATAGAAGGATTGTTAGGAGAAAAATTATTCAAACCCTTTGCCATCATGCAATTAGATGCTTTGTGAAGGAAGCAATTTAAGGCAAGTGAGATTAAATTAAGTCATAGGAGGATAGAGGAAGGATCGGAACCCAGGACTCCTGACTTCTGTTACATTACTTTTTCTACCATTTCAGTTTTGCTTGTCTTTTAAAATTAAACTCTTGTGAAAGTTCAGAGAATCTGGCTATGGAACTGTGGCTTAGGCCAGGAGTTTATATCAGTGGCTCAAGTTTCTTTACTAAAAATTCTTTCAATGATATTTGTCAGAATGTTTAAAAAATCATATTAAAGTATTCTGAAAGTTCATGATACATCTTGTTGTTGAAGAAGTTTATCCAACAAAAAATAATGAGAACCAAAGCAAAATATTGAAGCAAAAGAATGTTGTTGTTTTTTTTTTCTTCAGGTCTATATTCATTCTCCTCCCTCTCAGATGTCCCATGCCCAAAGACTATCTGTATAAAAGCCTAAGAGTGCACACTTGTTCTTTTGTGATCAAGGGCCATGGTCAATGGACTTGTGGTCTTCAGGCCCACTCTATACTCAGTCCTTCCCTGTCTTTGGAATTGTTCCCAGCTCCAGCAATGATTTTGAACCAAATTGTGGACTATACAGGTTCCCCTAGCAGACAAAGATGGTCAATGTCCTACAGATACCTGGTGGGATATAGCACTCTCTCTTCTGACCTATCAAAATTCCTTTGTCACAAGAGAACTTGACATGCTTATTCTAAGTCATTTAACAATCTTTTTTGTATTCAAAGGATCGAGTTAAAAATTACATCTCTGATGTTTACTCCTTGTAATTCCTTGGGAAATTCACCTTCCAAGGATACCAGTCAGTCAGTTAGTCAGTGGATAAGCATATATTAAGTACCTGGTATATGTTAGAAACAGTGTTAAGCACTATAAATACAAAGAAAAGCAAAAGTTTCCTTATCTGAAAAAATAGAATATTGAACTAGATGGAGGCAACCAGTTGCTACAAAGAGCAGAGCACCAGATTTGACATCAGGAAGATTTGAAGGGTCCCACCACTAGATACTAGGTTTAAAACCTGGCTTTTCCTTTTGCTATTCACAAATTTTACTGTGCTATATTTATATTTCCATGAAGCAAGAAAGCAATTTCAGTAAATGCTGGGCTCAGGCTCTATTTATTCATCAGAGCTCCATCATTTTCTTTGACTTTCTAGAAACCATCCTTCTGCTTAGATTCATCTAGGCTTTCCTATTCAATCACTGTATTAAATTTAATGGCCTACTCCTTCCCTGAACAGAAAAGGGGAAAGGAAAAAAATTATTTTACAAACAGTAAAGAAGCTTCTTTAGATGATTAGACAAATAGAATAACCTCGTGATTGAGATCAACTCCTGAGTTTGTTATTTACTAAATGTTTGACCTGGGCAATTAATTCATCTTCATGGGCCTCAGTTACCTCATTTGTAAAATAGGCATAATATTTGTGCTACTTGCCTCACAAGACAATTATAGAATAAAGGTCTGTATAAGTGTGAGTTATTGTGATACTAGAAATGTCCCATAATTTGGAATGGAAAGCTACCTAATTTTGCAGATGAAGAAACTGAGATTCAGAGAGATAACAGAATAATTATTAATTGATAGCTCCCTCCCAAAACAATTACGCTATTTTCTGTATGCTAAGATTACTACTACTACTGATTCCCCATCAAAGAGCAAAAAATAGACTTTCATGTTTGTTTGTTTGTTTTCAGTCTTAGATATCAATCTCACTAGTTCATCTGAACCCTTCCTCATTGTGTTCGATCATATAGACTTTTTGGATGCTTGGCTAAAGGTTAGGGGTATAGTCTGTAGCTTCATCAGAACTGCATTCTAACCAAACAAGCTAATATAGATGTTGTCAATCAATCAATAAACATTTATTAGAAGTCTGCTATGTGCCAAGCTATAGAAATGCAAAAACAAAAGTGAAACAGTTCCTGCCCTCAAGGAGTTTACCATAAATTGGAAAATAGCATGCATTCAAGTAACTAAATACAAAATTTATAAATGCAAAGTAAACACCAGGTGATTCAAGAAAGGTGTCTTAGATAAATTGAATTTTGAAAAAGTAGGCGATTTTAATATGTAGTAAGGAAGGAGAACATTAGGAGGGAAGGGCAGTGAGGACATTCTTCATTAGCGCCAATACTAATCTCCATGAGGACAAAGTAGAAATTTAGTTCTTCCAGTGCCTAGTAGTGCATATTAGCTAGTTAATAAATGTTTGCTGGATTGAATTGAATTGATGAAGGCAACCAAAGAACTATTGAACTAAATAGTGCCAGATGAATTGCTTAATGAGTTAAAGAAATAAATAAATGAGTTTCTCACTGGACCATGGTATGGACTGGCCTAATGGAAGATGGAGAAGAATCTTAAAAGATGGCTATTTCATTACTCTAACACTCTCCTTTACCACCTTTCTTCTCAATATTCTCCCACACTGGGGCTTATTAAGAGAATAAATGGAAAGGTCCAATACATCAAGGACAAGTATTTCATCAGTGTGGGTGCTCTCCTTACCAATGAAGAATATATTCAGTATCAGTCTACACAGTATCAGTAAATGGGTGAATTAAGACAAAATAATTATAATTCATTTGGAAGAACAAAAAGTCTAAAATCTATAGAGAAAATAAAGGGGAATAAAAGCAGGAATTAAGAGAAAATAGCATTTTCACACCTTAAATTATCTTATTAACAGTAATCATAAAAAAGTATTTAGTACTGGTTTAAATAGAGAAGTAAATCAGTGAAACAGACAAAGTAAAGAAGAACACAGGAGCAGTTAAATAACTCAGTGTTAAAGTATATAAGATGTAAATTATTTGGGAAAGAATTCATTATTTGACAAGAACTGATGGAGAGAACTAGAAAGCATTGGGAAGAAAATAAGTTTAGACAAGCATCTTTCAACATATTTTGCCATAAACTAAAAAAACGCAACTTGAAAAACAAATTTCACACTATAAAAATAAAATTAGAAAAGATGAGATGAGTCATTATTCACAATTGTGAAGTTTCACCTCATGTCCAGCAGATATTTTCCCAATAGATATAAATGTTAGAGAAATTGGAAAAATCATCCAATCATTCTTAAAATCATTTTGAATATATATTTCTACATATAATATAATCATATGCATGCACACCCCAAAAGGTCAAAATTAGTAAGGTCCTATAAATACTACTAAATTCCTAGTAGAAAATGCCTACCAATTGGAATATCTAAACAAAATTATGGTAACTGAATATAATGCAAAATGACTGTACTATTAAAAAATGATGAATTTGATGAGTTCTGAGGAACATGCATCACAAACTGATACCTAGTGAAGTAAACAGAGCAAGTTATATCTGACTCTTTGTGATCTCATTTGGGGTTTTCTTGACAAAGATACTAGAATGGTTTGCCATTTTCTTCTCGACTCATTATAAAGATAAGGAAACTAAGGCAAACAAAACTAAGGGAAACTAAGGTACACACACACACACACACACACACACACACACACACACACACACACACCTTTGGGGGCTGTTGAGGGAAAGGACTAATTGTGGCTGCCAATTTATGAAAGTATGCTGAGGGAAAAAAATGTGAGAAATTATGGGCTTGAGAATGGTCTGTGAACTCTGTCATTGAGAAGGGAAAGGGTTTTTTGTGAGTCATTACCTGGCTAATGAAGCAGACTGCTTGTCCAAATGGGGAGCAAGTTCTCCTAGGTGACCACTTTCAATGAATCAGATCAACTAGGGACCATTTTGTAGTTAGGTCTCATCTAATTCCTATAAGGCCATCATTATTCACTAGTGAAGGATAGCTAATAAAACAGGTTTTGGTCATGGACTGCAATCTCTACACTGAATATGACAGAAAAAGTTTCAAATCTTATTTTGTATACCATCACAATCAATCCTCATGCCTTCTCCTTTTAGATTACCTCCTATTTAATTTCTCTGTCTCTCTCTCTCTCTCTCTCTCTCTCTCTGTCTCTCTCTCTCTCTCTCTCTCTCTCTCTCTCTCTCTCTCTCTGTCTCTCTGTCTCTCTGTCTCTGTCTCTCTGTCTCTGTCTCTCTCTCTCTGTGTCTCTCTGTCTCTCTCTCTGTCTCTCTT
Source organism: Sminthopsis crassicaudata (assembly GCF_048593235.1). Classification (NCBI taxonomy): domain Eukaryota; kingdom Metazoa; phylum Chordata; class Mammalia; order Dasyuromorphia; family Dasyuridae; genus Sminthopsis; species Sminthopsis crassicaudata. The sequence goes on from NC_133620.1 coordinate 269,918,023, forward strand.
TCACTCTCTCTGTCTCTGTCTCTGTCACTTTTTGTCTCTTCCTGTCTTTTTCTGTCTCTCTTTCTGCTTCTCTCTCTCTCTGTTTCTTTGTCTCTCTCTGTCTCTCTCTGTCTCTCTCTGTCTCTCTCTCTCTGTCTCTCTCTCTCTCTCTCTCTCTCTCTCTCTCTCTCTATATATATATATATATATATATATATATGCATATATGTATGTATGTGTGTATATATATATACATATATATGTATGTATTTACATATCTACCTCTACTTGAGAGGAGTTATTTATTTGCATGTTATCTACTTCTACTTGAGAACAAGAATGGTTTTGTATCTTTAGGATTCGTCACAAGGCACACAATAAAGAATTTTAAAATGTGTATTAAATAACATTTAGGGGAATTACAGGATCAGGATCTAAAACTAGAGAGATTCTCATAGATTATTTAGTCCAACCGTCTCATTTTACAGATAAGGAAACCGAGGTCCAGAGAGGTTGAATAGCTTTTGAAGGTTACACATGTAGTAAGCAGTGGAGTTGGGATTTGAATCCAAGTAGTATAACTCAAAATTCAATACATTACTAAATCACATTGCTTCTTAATTAAGGGTGAAATTGAAAGCAGTTATTCATGTTACAATATCACCATCGTGTGGTCATTGCAAGTGATAACAAGACTGTGACCAAATCCTTTGCTCTGCCCAAGAATATTTTCTTGGAGAAGGGTATAGTTTTCCATTCTTCTCCTGTGCCTATGTAATTCCCAGAAGCAGTAATGTGATTCAAATCCACCCACTGAGTGAGTCCTACACAAAGAATTCTGGACAGCCAATTACTCAGTAAGAGTTCAACTAATCAACTGAGCAATGAGTAGACTCACTGGGAGCTTTTTTGGTCCTGTTCTTAAGAGACTGGAGGAGTCGGAAAAGCACACTTAGAAGGAAGAAATGCTGATTCCACGAAGCATCGTTAAAGGGTGATGTAAGGCAGGGAAACAATGGTTACAATTTTTCCTGACAACATTGGGTATTCATGTCTCCTCTTCAAACAATAGAGAAATTAATATGATTTCCATTAATAGAATGACTTTATGGTAAATGAGACTTGCTCAGGACAATGTTAAAGTAGGAGTCAAACCCAAATCTTAACTCAAGGCCAGAATGCTAATCACAAAATGTCAAAGCTAAATACACCAACTCTTAGATATCATTAAATCCAATGCTTTCATTTTTCTACAGAAGGAAAATGAAACCCAGAGAAATGATTCAAGATCAAAAAATTATCATAATGATGCAAAATTCTCACCCTGAACATATACACATAGAGAGATAACAAGAACAGGAGAGGAAGCAGCTCTGACAAGCAATACTGAACCATGAACTCCTAAATATTCCATGTGTCCATTTATGTATGTATGTATATAGAAATTACATACTTATATATACAAATATACATATATACATCCACTATATGCATATATATACATATTACATATATATATTCACAAGCAAATTAATATATAAAATACAGACAAAAATCACTAAATAACTCCCCCAAATTCCCACAATATACATTACCAACAGGGCAAAGATAGCATCTTAGGGCTAGTGTTCTTAACATAGATCTCAGTGGTCAGTGAACTTAGATGGGGGGGGGGTTGGAGATGGGAAATTACATCTTTAGTAACCTTTAGTTTCCTTTGTAATCCTTCATAGATAATTGTATTCATTTAAATAATTATTCTGAGAAAGGGTTTATGACCCACAAAATGCCATCTTTCTTTGTTTTAGGACATGGGTTAAAATCTTTACTTTTATCCTATCTTCTTTGTTTTCCAATTGATTTGCCCTATTTAAAGACTAAACTATCCCAATAACCCTCTGACTACCTTCCTGAAGGTCTCTACCATCAATCCACCCTTTGGACAATAGCCAAAGTATGCGTCTAATGCACTTCCAATCAACTTACTCCTCTACTCAAAGTATTCAGATTTAAATCTGAGTTGGAGTTTGTACCTAGTTCTCTTTATTCTGAATGCTTCCCTTGCTTTCCAAAGTGGCTGGTACTGTAGATCCTTGAAATTTGTAAAGTCCACTGGAGTAGGTTTGGGGTGGAGGAAGCTGGAGATGGCATGTGATAAGTGCCAAATGAATGGTAGAGACAATAAGTGCTCTGAATATAATAGAAGATTGTTTTATATGCTCTACAATGCCTTAGCATGGTGCTGAGCATGCAATAGGAGTTTCATTTATGGGATTTGTCTTTTGAACCTATTATTCTTTGAGTAATGTAGTAGAAAGTATGATTAATTTGGATTTAAACAACTAGAGTTCAAATGCTAATTTTCCTACTTACTATAGGACCTATATGACCTTGCACAAGTCACTTTATTCTAAAACCTCTATTTGAAGATGAAGCTTAGCTTATATACATCCTCACCTTTCTTAGCTGATTGGGTACTTTCCCCCCACCCTTTTTACAAACTTTTGTCTTTTTCCTCTCTAAACCTCCCCCACACACATTAACCTACTAGTTTTTTAAGTTTAGGAACTCTTAACTTTTTTATATATTTTATATTTTGTTATATATTTTCAGCTCTAACAATTAGCACAGTTCCTGGCTACTGACTATTGACTTAATCTACCAGAGTTTCTATTTTCTCATCTATAAATTGTGAGGGTAGCCTGAGATGACTTCTAAGATCTGTAAATCAATAATATTAAGATTGTTCTACTCTGTTGCATACATCTCTTATTCTCTGTGTTTCCAGTTCATGATTTCTTCTCTTCTTCAAGAATATCCTGGGTGTTCATTTTTAAATTATTCTCAAAATTAAACCAATATAAAATTATTGAGGGACAAGGAAAAATAAGGTATCACAGTGTCATTTTTTCTTCCTGGTGCCAAACCCATTAGAGACAGCCCTACAGGCCCAAATCTACCTTTCCATTGCTTTTAATCAAGAGTTCTTATTAACTTCAAGAGAGGAATTCTTTGTGTGGACAGAACTAGAGTAAAGGGAATAAGCTAATTGGTCAACTTGGAACGGAAAAGTTAAACAACACCAAGAAGAAATTATTATTGCTGTATTACCTGAAATCCCCAAGTCACAAACTGCTAAATTAACTGTCATTATTTCAGCAGGTCTCAGCTTCTTCTTTCGTTTTGAAGACATATAAATCACATAGCCATTTCCCAAGGTGGACAACACACCTACAGGAAAAATACAAAGTCAAAGCATTGAATGACCAAGACAACCAAATGACAAGATGAATAATAAGCCATTGAAATCAAACCAAGGCATGAAAACATTCATTTCCATTTCAACTATTATTTATCATTAATAAATGAGAACTAACTTTTGACATCCACCTGAGAATATTTTACAATTAGTTGGTACTGCCTATATAGAACTATCTATATCTTATATAATCAATTAAAGTCTGAACACCCTGAACTGCAGCTATGTGTCCACCGAATTTGGCACAATCACCCCAAAAAAGCTACCTCACTATTCCTTTGCTCTCACTTATTTCTCAATCATTTTTGATCTGGCTTCTGACCTAATCACTCAACTGAAACTAACATCTCCAAAGTTACCTGTGATTGCTTAATTGTCAAATCTGAAGTTGCTCAAACTATATGCATCTTGACATCTCTGCAGAATTTAACACTTCTGACTCTTCTTTCTTTCTGATTACTTATGATCCCTTCTGGATTTCCATGGTATGGCTTTCTCTTGATTCTCCTATTATTTATTTGACCATCTCTCAGTCTGCTTTTGCTAGATCATCATTTATAACCTGCCTTCATCCTGTGCTTGTGTCACAAGGCTCTGTCTTCAGCCCTCTTCTCTTCTGGTTCTATACTCTCTCTTAGGAAACTCTTTAGCTTAAGTTTAATTATGAGCTCTATACTGATGACTCTGAGATCTATCTAGTCCCAAAAGGAAAATGTGCAGAATTTTCTGTTTTGTCTTAGCACAATAAAATTGTGAAGGGGAAAACCAGTTTCAATACTTGTGAAACTCCCAGAAACCCGAGTCTGCTGTTAGAAAATTTTAAATCCTAGGAGTCAGCATTGCCTGAATGTTTCATTAAAATTAACAATTCTCTTAGGTTAGAAGAAAGAAAAAAATAGAGATAATTATAGACTTAAAGTTGCCCAATTCCAATGAAACCAGACCTCATTAAGAGAAACCAGGAAGAAAATCAAAAGTGAGAAGGCAAAGTTTCAGACCTCGATTTTTTTTAATGATCAACAAAATGGCACTTTTCTTTTTTTTTTCCAAGGAAACACTCAAAGTCTAGAAACAATGCAAAAGACTTGTTAAAAACAAAATTCTTTCATATATTCCAAGGAGATCAAAGACAGAAAGGTCCTATGCAGACTTCCAAAATATTTTCAAATAATAATAAAGAATTAGAAACACAGCAAATGTTCTTTAAATGGATAATAGCTTAACAAATCATGCTAACTGAATATAATGGAATAGTGCTTCTGTAAAAAATAATGAATATAAAAAATACAAAGTAGCATGGGAAGCTATATAATTGATTCCTAGTAAAATAAGCAGAAATAGGAAAACAATGTATATAATGACAACAATATAAGTAGAAAGAACAATCCAAAATAAATGGAATTTGGAAATTATGTGAAATTATAAGGACTAACCTTGATCATGAAGAAAAGTTAGGAGCATCTAGCTATCTCATCTCCATCCCTTCTTTGAAGATTGTAGGATTATGTGGATGGAAAGGTGCCTATAACACTAAGCTTGATATATTGGTTAATTTTATTCTGCTACAATTTTTTCTCATTTTAATTTTTGTTATAAGAGAGTTCTCTGGATGGGATATATTATATTGTATTATATATTAGGAAATGAAGATGATATTAAAACAAAAAAGGTATAAATAATTTTAACAAAAGGCAGGCATAATTCACTATACTCGGAAATTCTCTACTTTCTTTTTTAGTTGCCAAATGTTATCAATTCTACTTCTACACCATTATTTATTCCCATCCTCTCTCTGCACTCACATGGCCAACATCCCTGTCCAGACTGAACCTTTTTTATTTTTTTTGTCTATACTAATGGCTCCAAATTGGATGATTTCTTTTGTTCTGTGACAAATTAATCTGCTTTAAGAAAGAAATCATAATCTCTAAATGATCTATTTCTATCACCCATTACTACTCCCCCTAGAATCAGGATGGCCAAGAAGCCTATGGTGCCAAATTAAATCCTCCTTCTGAAACATTAAATAGTTTTGGTCAATCAATAAACATTTACTGTTGAAGTTGTTTTTCAATTATGTCTGACTCTTTATGACCCAATGAACTATATTGAAAACCCTAAACATGGAGTTTTCTTGACAAAGATACTAATGTAGTTTGTTATTTTCTTCTCTAGTAGATTTAAGGAAAACAGAGAGTAAATAATTTGTCCAGTGTCACAGTGTCTGAAGCTAGATTTTAATTCAGGTCTTCCTGACTCCAGGTTCAAAGCTTTATCCACTGAATCACTTAAGTGCCTACAATATATGCCAGACTCTGTGTTAAGCATTAAGTATACAAAAAAGGCCAAATGACAGCCTTTGAATCAAGGAGCTCACATTTTAATGAGGAGAGACACCAAGCAACAAATATGTAGAAACAAACAGCATACAAAACAAATAGAGAATAATTAAAAGAGGGAAAGCATTAGAATTGAGAGGTTAAGGAAAGCTTCCTGAAAAAGCCTGTTTTGAAAAACAACACAGTATAAGAAATAGGTCACTGGACTTGGAATCAAAAGACACAGGGTTCAAATTCTAACTCACATGCTTACAAGTTGTGTAAGCCTTGGCAAATCATTCCACCTTCAGTGCCTCAGTTTCCACATCTGGAAAATGAGATGGGTTTAATATGATAGCCTTTAATATTCCTTACAGATCTAAATCTCTGATCTTATCTTTTTTTTTGCTTCTTAGGAGATTCTGGGACTAGAATCACAATGCATGACTAAGAAATAATCATTCTAGTCCATTTTCCTTTTATAAAAATCATTAATTATTGTTTTTTTAAGTATTGAAAACAGAGGTTTAGTGAACTAGCAGAAGCGTATCTGAAACATCAGACTAGCTTCAACTCTTGCTCCGGGGCAAATATCAGCTGGAGTGAGCCAAAGGAATGCAAAGTCATTATTCATATTAAAATAAGGGAAATGAGACTAGGAAAGAATCTTACTAAGGGAAAAAAGAAATGAGACTTTCAAAGATTAATATAAACTAATTGTTTATCATCATCCCTGCTCTCATTAATGTAGATAATTGAAAATCAATTATATTCAGCATTAATAAAACCAATGGTCATTTAGAAGAGAGTGAAAAATGGATTTTGACTTATTTTTCCCTCCTTTGTTTATTTGTCATAAGTTCCTTTATATGTCTTCAGAATCATCTTCTTTATACAATCCAATCTAACTACCCTACTGACTTCTCTTCCATCCAAATAGGTATCTAAAATGTAGAGTCTTCTTTTTAACAATACTGTGATTCAAGGCAATTTTAATATACTTGAATAGAGTATGTCATCTGCATCCAGAGAGAAAATTGTGGAGACTGAATGTGGATCAAAAAAGAATATTTTTACCTTTTTGTTGTTGTTGTTTGCTTGTTTTTTTTTTCTTTATTATGGTTTTTCCCCTTTTGATTTGATTTTTCTTGCACAACATGACAAACATGGAAATATGTTCAAAAGAATGGCACATATTAAACCTATATCAGATTGTTTGCTGTCTTCAGTATGTAAGAGAGAGAAAGAGAAAAATTTGGAATGCAGAGTTTTATGAAAACTATTTTTACATATATTTGGAAAAATAAAATACTATTGAAAAAACTGTAGAGCCTTATTTTTAGTCTTCTGGGCCTTTTATTAGACTACAACCTAAGTCTTTGTAAAAGAAATGAAAAAAATTGAGATGCAAACACCCACAAAGAACTGAGGTATATTATAGCATAACTTGGCCTGGTTCACTAGGTTCCAATCACTGTCTCAGAATTACTTGAGTGATGAAGTTGGTTGTCAAAATGCTGTAAAAACAAAAATAATAATAATAACTACAGATTCTTTAGAATCAGAGGATCTGAGTTTGAATTTGAAGTCATTTAACTTCTCTACATTGTAACTATGAACTTCTTTAAATTCTCTGTATGATATTGGTTGGATCACTTAGTCTCTGTAAAACTCAGTTTATTCATCTGGAAAGAATTAGTTTCAATAATCTCTAAGTTTTCTTCATATATAAAATGAATTATTCTAGACTCTGAGGTCCTTTCCAACTCTAACCCTGGAATCCTGTGATTAGAAAATCCCTAAGGTACATCTCGGTCTATGATACTATGACTTTGACATCTATATAGCACTTTGCATATTTCAAAGTAATTTAAGTGCATTATCTCACTTGGCTATCATAATGGCCCTCTGGCTGACTAGGAAGGATAGAAATTATAAGTGAAGGAGTTTAGTCTCAGAGAAGCTTGATAATTGTCAGCCTTTTAAAGTATTAGACATTCTTAGGCATCTCAAAAACCTGGGGTATACTTTGTATGAGATAGCTATCCAGCATGAGTTGGCATCCTGAGGCATAAATGCTTTATGGAAGTCAATAGTTTCTAGACCTCCTTCTATTTATATTTCACCATAGACTTTCCCCTCTTGACATATGTCCTCTGAGGTAAATGAATGCCACTATTTAATTGATGCTTTTCAATATTATGAGTCATAAGAGCAAATTTTCATCATAGATATGGAATTTTACTGAGTGTCTGCCAATACAAATTATTTTGCACTCTACTATCTTGAATCTGATGATGGTAATATTCCCTCCAAAAATACATATTTCAACCCATCCATACCTGCCTCACTTTATGATTCTCATCCACCCCTTCCCATACATTCACCATTAGGAACTTAAGGATCATAAATATAGAGCTAGAAGAATGTCAGTGACTTACACATAGAATGTATGTAGTAAATATTTGAATTAATTTCCCACACATAAGCCTTGACAGTGAATATTCTCTTTGTATTCATAGAGACACAACTTCATGCACTTAGAACCTGAGAGGTGATCTAGTCTAACCTCCTTATTTTACAAATGAGTAAACTGAGTCCTGGAAAGGTAAAGTGACTTGCTCAAGACCACTCAGATAGCAAGTGACTTCCTGGTCCTTTGGTTCCAAATCAAATAGTCTTTCTATTTTGCCACATTTCTTCTCCACTCCCTGAGCCAGAGGGAATCTTTTCTTGACATTCAGAAAATGAGAGGCAGAATACAGTAGTAGATAAAAAGCCAGCCTCAAAGTTGAACTTCAATCTGGTTTCAGGTAATTTCTGACACCTGTTAATTGTGTGCTTTCAGAGAATAAACTATTTAATCTCTCACAACAATAGGAAATTTTATAAAATAGTGTGGAGAGCACATAATCTACTAAAGGCTTGTTGATGAGTTGATAAAGTTGCAGGATAGATACTGATCTACACTAAGATCATTTTCTCATCATTGTCTATAGTAATTAAATCATATGCCCAGTTTAAAACACACACACACACATACACACATACACATACACACACACACACACACACACACACACAAATATATATCAATGGAGCCTATTATCACTGGATAAGTCCTTTTTCTTCTATTTTTCTACCATAAGAATCTATTTAACTGCATCCTTTTCCCCTATTCACTGTCATAATTCCTTTATATGTTGTTGCCTGCCCAACCCCTCCATATGCCCATTTGCAACTGGCTTGATGCATTGATTAGCTATGTGATTATAATCACCCAGTTAACAAATCAGTTTTTTACAAATTCTACAAAATATGAAGATTTTTGAAAAGTACCCTTTATTACCACCATTGCTATATGATTCAGTGACAGAACTATTAGGCCTATGCCTTAAGGAGATCAAAAGAAAAAGAAAATAACACATAAGTACAAAAATAATTATATGACCTTTTTTGTAGTGGCAAGGAATGAAAAGTAAAGGTGTGCCCTTCAATTGAGGAATATCTGAATACATTATTGGATGTGAATGTAATAGAACACTATGGTACCATAAGAAATTACAAAAGGGATATTTTCACGGAGAATCTTAGGCGTACCAGTATGAATTGCTTATAAAATGAAGTAAATAGAACTAGATTAATTTCATACAGCACTGTACAATAATAATTTTATAAATAAATCTTATTTTTAAAGATTTAAGAATTATGACCAACTTAATGACCAACTCTAATTCCAAATAATTAAATATAAATCAAGTGTCCCAGCCACCTATGTCCCCATTTTCCTCCAGACTTCACTTTTGACTCTCCAACCTTATTGCTTCACCAAGACCTCAGACAGGTACCTTACCAGGACCAGCCTGTTCATTTTCAGCTTCTTTTTATGTCATGTCTACCCTTATTAGAATATAAGCTCCTTGAAAACAGGTATCTTTCTTTCTGCTTTTAAAAATTTCTACTTTCAGTGCTTAGAACAGGATATGGAACATAATGAATGCTTAATATCTAATGACTTGTTGGCTCTAAAGTTGCTTCCAAATCTATAGCAATGATTTTGTAAAATCACTTTGGTAAAAGAGTTTTGTTTTGTTTTCTAATTCAAATTCAAGGAACTATTTCTGCTTTGTCCTTGAGGCCTGAAAGCACTTTTTGTGATGCTTTTTATTGATTCAAAGACCTGGAAAAATTCCAAGTTGGCTCCTCTCCAAAATTGAATATACCTCTTGGCACCTTTGACAAGCTCAGGAGAGGATAAACTTAATAGGCACTGTCTACCCTTTCATTGTTCTCTAAACTTACAAATAATGATAGTAATTCTTAGAGATCTCTATGGTTAGTTATATATGATCTAGAAGCAGGATTTCCACTTTTCAGATTAGAACATAACAAATCTTTAACCTAGGAAGGTCTTCTGCTCATTTTCTACAATACTTCTAGTTCAACTATCATTTAGTGCATATTTGAAATGCCAACCTATCATTAATCTAAACAAAACAAAAGTAATATGTAGTTTACTGACCTTCACCAAAATATTTTCCCTCAATTTTTTGTTGCTGTTCAGTAATATCTGACACTTTGTGACCCCATTTGTGATTTTCTTGGCAAAATACTGGACTGATTTACCATTTCCTTTTCTAGCTCATTTTACAGATGAAGAACTGAGGCAAACAGTATTAAGTGACTTGCTCAGCATCACATAGCTAGTAAGTTATTAAGTGTGTGAAGCCAAAATTGAACTAAGGAACATGAACCTTCTTGACTCCTAGCCCAGAATTATATCTATTGTACCACCTAGTTGCCCCTTAGTATTTAGCCCTCTAAAATAAGGAAGTTAAATTAGATAATATCTAAGTTCCATTTTGAGCACTAATGTTCTGTGATTCTCTGCCACAATGTGAAAATACTTGGATAAAGTTATCCATACTATATACACAATTGATGCGTGACTGTTATTGATAGTGTCAACATTTAATCAATCCACAAGCATTTATTAAGCAAAGTTGGGATTTGAACCTAGGTCCTCTGACTTCATAATGGGTCATCTAGGAGGTACAGATAAAATGCCTGAACAATATCTGATTTTTTCCCACTATTATCATAATGCCTTTCTAATCTAATCCTCTCCCATTAGACTAATACGCCAATTTTCTTTTTTTATTCTCCTCTTTCTAATTTGTCATTCATACACACACACACACACACACACACACACACACACACACACACACACACACCTCTTTCCTCCCACAAATTATAATAATACATAACAATGGAGTTTTCATAAAGAGACTTTTGATTTGTCCCCTAAGATTTCTTATGATCTATTCATCTTTTTTGCCTCCCTTTCACAAAAGAATCAGGAAGTCTTACCTATTATGGTTAAATAGAAACCAGCTACTAAGTCAGCTTCCCAGGAGAGTTTGGATGCAAAAGGGTCTCCATCCCGAAGATAGTGTGGAATGTAGTCATCTTGAGGTGGGACACTGTGGTTTAATGCCATGCTGCTCTTGTGCCAACAGTATCTATCTGAAAAGCAAATCAAAACAGTTCTCAGCAGATTAATATAAACCAACTTGAAATACCAAACAATCTAATGCTTCCTAAGAACTTGGAAAAAATCATCATAAGAAAAAAGTGCTAGGAATTTTCATTGGTTAAGAAACTAATGAAGAACTCATAGGGGGGCAGTAAGATATGCTAACTTTTTTAAAAATAGAACATCAAATTAGTCAGTGACCATTTAATAATTCCAATCCACATAGCAGCAATAATAGCTATAAAAATAGGAGGTATGATGTAGAAGAAGGAAGAATGGCCTAGGAATCAATATATATTTCATAGTATAGGGATGGAGGGAAATCTTCAAGGACATCTAGTCTGAATACCTTTCACTTCACTTAACATAAAGAAGAAGAAAGAAGAACAACAACAACAAAGAGAAAGAGGAGAAGATAGAAGAGGAGGGGAAGAAGAGGGGAAGAAGAGGAGGGGGAAAAGAAGAGGGGAAGGAAGGAAGAGAGAAGGGAGAAAGAGAAGAAGGAAAGAAGAGAGAGGAAGGGAAAGATGGGAATGGAAAGAAAGAGAGAAAGAAAGGAGGGAAGGAGGGAGTGAGTGAGAGAGGAGGAAGGAAGGAAGGAAGGAAGGCAGGGAGAGAAGGAAGGAAGGAAGGAAAGGAGGGAGGAAGTGACATGGCTTGCCCAATGTCAGAACAGCAGGAAATTGAAGTGACAAGATTTGAACCCAGATTCTCTGACTTCAAATCCAGAATTCTTTCCAATGAACCATATATCACCACATATTCTATTCTGATTTCCTTTGTTTTTACACAAAATTGTACTTCCTTTTACATATATTTCCTTGTTTATAAATACCTCACTGAGTTAAAAGGGTGAAAACTAAAAATCACAAGTATAAGTGTACTAAGCAGAAATTTATTTTTCTACATATCTTAACTGTATCATTGTATTAAGATTGTAAAGCTTTTGTGGTTTTTGACCTAGGTGGTAGCAATGGTTAAGGTGGAAACATTAAGTTTGCTCTACTACCATCAATTTGCCACCATATCTCAAAATCATCCTTCCATCTGACTTACAGCTATCCTTCAATTAAAATATCAGCTCCTTGTAAGCAATGATTATCTTTTCTATTTGTATGCTCAGAACATAACACAGTGCTTGATACACAACAAACTCTTAAAATGCTTTCTTTTCCATTCACTGGAAATTATACTTTTGCTTAGGCTTCTCATGAAAATGCCACACTACTTATAATGATATGCTTTTCTATGGGACAATAAAAAGATCCTAGATATGGCCTCTTTCCCAAATCTTTTTGTAAAAACCCATGTGAATGTGAGTTGTTTTATAATTATTATATTTACTATAACAATAATAATCATTATTTCTATTTGCAGTGATGACATGGGGGTAAGATTAAAACGTACAAAATACAATCAATCAGTCAATAAAGATTGAATCTTTCTTACTCTTCAAAAAATTGAAGAAAAATAGCCCATGTTCTTTGATTACATTGGGAAATGATTTTTTACTAGCTCATGAGTAAAATAACCCTTTTATTCTACAACCCAAATGCAATTAAATTCTCAGTTTTCTAGTTTGAAAATTATCAAGGGCCCCAATTCCTTACAACCTGCCTCAGATTTCTCACTTTAGGTCACTTTTTCACTAGAAGGTAGTCAAGGGAAGGAGACAGTGAAACAAATTTTTTCTTTTTTCTTTTTTTTGAGGCTGGGGTTAAGTGACTTGCCCAGGGTCACACAGCTAGGAAGTGTTAAGTGTCTGAGACCAGATTTGAGCTGGGGTCCTCCTGAATTCAAGGCTGGTGCTCTATCCACTGAGCCACCTAGCTGCCCCAATAATTTTTTTCTCCTTCTGTTTGCAAATCTTACAAAAAGTAAGAAAGGGTAGGTTAGGGATAAAGATAAAGGTGGTGATTAGAAGAGGGAAGTGAGAAAGGGAGCTTAAAAGAAATGGAGAGAAAGGAAGGGGATGAGAGGAGAGGAAAATTATTTATTCATTTAGTCTTTATTTATACACCTATTATATTATATGTGAGCTTGATATTTCCCCTAATAGAATATCTATTGAATGATTGAGATTCAATGGATTGAGGAAAGGGAGATGACAAATAAGAAAAAAAAAATAATAGCAGGAAAAAGAGAAGAATTAGTAAGGAGAATGAGAAGGAAAAGAAAGAAGACAAGAAGAAGGTTGAAAGATGAGCAAACAAGTCTGCTAGGAGTGATAGGTTTGTGGATTACTGAAAAACAAATAATATATTTTTGAATCCTGGAATTCTCTTCCTCTTTCTTTTAAAAACAAAAAGATTTGCCCCAGAAAAGGGCCCCTTCCTTTGTTGGGCTCTCTGCTAACGTAGAAGCTGCTTAGGAAGGCCAAATCACAAATCATAACTAACTTTAATTCTCCTTTTGACTGAGCCTGCAAGATCTCTGCAGTGCAGTAAGTCAGGAAAGACAATTATGTTGCTGTTGTTCTTAACCAAAGCCAACTTTGGTTGCTGCAAAATTAATGTGATTGACTGCATTCTGAATCCCCTTAATTACAGGTTCAGTCAACTTGCCCTAAATAATCCTGGTTCTAAATAAGCTCAAAGAATGCTGCCTGGGAGGAGAAGGAGGGAAGTGGACTCTGAGTTTGAACACAAGCTGCATATGATTCCATGGAGGAGCAGTACACTACATGAAGGTGACTCCACTCCTGAAACAGAGAAAGAAACAGGAAAAGGATGTCACACCACTCCCTACAAAGATGAGTTAAGGAAATTATCCAAACATATCTCCCTTACAATCCCATACCATGGCCTGAAATTCTCAATAGTGGAATTACTAAGGATCCCGCAACAAAGATAAGGGCATTGTTTGCAGAAGGCCCCTATTAAACTATCTCTATGTTCTCTGGAAGTCTCATAGCCATCTTTTGTTTTGTTTCCTTTGTTGCATTCAGCTTTGTTGCCTTGGAAAACTCAATTTATCTAGTGTGAAGAGTATAAGATAAAAGGCAGGAAACTTGATAGCCACAAGTTCTAGGTGAATAGCAGCAATTTGGGGCCTGAGTAGGAGGTCTTAGTAGGATCCTTTAGTATCAAGTAGTATCTGGGGTTCAGGGCAGGAAGGACAAAGCAATAATGATAATGAAAAAAAGAAAAGGGGCTCAGAATGGAAAAAAAAAAAAAAGGAAGGAAGAAGAGGAGGAAGAGAAGATCAAAAAAGTTTAAGAAGTGGAAGTAAGAAGAGTGTACCAAAAACAGGTTGTTACTGTTTCAGTTTTGTCAAGGGCCAACTCTGCTGGCTAAGAAGGAAAAAGGAAGATTGAGATGGTAAGAATCTGTTCCAAAATAGAACCAGATTTAAAAAAAAAAAAAAAGAGGCCCATCAAAATCTACCTTTAGACTTGCTTGCTAATAAGGAGGAAGGAAGGAAGGAAGGAAGGAAGGAAGGAAGGAAGGAAGGAAGGAAGGAAGGAAGGAAGGAAGGAAGGAAGGAAGGAAGGAAGGAAGGAAGGAAGGAAGGAAGGAAGGAAGGAAGGAAGGGAGGAAGGAAAGAGAGAGGGAGGGAAGAAATGGAGAGATGGAAGAAGAAAGGCTATAAAATATTACAATTGGAAGGTACTTAGAGTTTATCTAATACAACTCATTACTGAATAGAAATTCTCTCTCCAACATCTACAACAAATGGTAAAGCATAAAGAATTAAATGTAACTTAGCAACTGTACTTGAAGACCTCCAGTGATGGGAAACTCACTATTTTTTTTACCTGATCATTTTATATTTGAACAGCTCTATTTATTAGGAAGTTTCCTTTGTATCGGGTCAAAATTGATCTCTCAACAACATCTACATAGTTTTCCTAGTTCTAGTTTCAAACAAATTCAATCTTTCTTTTAACAACTTTTCAAATGCATGAAGATAAAAGATCTTCCCTGTCTCAACCCCAACTCCAAGACAACCCCAAATTTTCTCTTTTGGGGGGGCAAAGCATTCCCTTCTTCCTTCAATCAATCATCATGTTTTTTATCTCCTCCATTAGCTTCTCTACTCTCTTTTGTATATTTTCAGTTTACTCATGTCCTTCTAAAAGGTAGAACCCAGATGCAGACTAGACCTGTTCTCTCTAAATAAAATTAAGTTAGAGAAGAAATGTGGTATAGTGGGTAAAAGCATTATTTATGAGTCAAAAGATCTTGCTTTGAATACTATCTCTGTCATTGACTAGCTCTGTGATCTTGAGTAAATTATAGAACCCCTCATCTTCAAAGGAGAGTAAGAATTGAAGATCTCCAAATGACTAAGTCATTTCTAAAATTCCTTCCAAATCCAACATTCTATGATTCTACGAGAACAAATACAACATATATGTTCTGGAAATATGTATCTGAATGGGAGAAGAGTGGCAAGACCTCAGGTGGGCAATGTGAAGTTCCATACTGAATATCCAATTAGTAATCTGCCTTCTACATTTCTTTTGAAGTTCTATTATAAAGTGAAATCCTAGAAATCAAAAGACACAATACACTTCTTGATTCACAATTTGATTCATTGTGTTAGGATGATGCTAAAGAAAAAAAATCTGCTGATATGCTTTGAGAGATTTCTTGACGACAGGGAGGGAAGTTGAGAGGAGATGTAATGTTGGAGAAATATGTTACTTGATTTAAAAGATTTCACTAGATGGGAGCTATCCAAGCCTCTGTAAGATTAATAGGGTGTGATCTATGATTTTGACAGCAGATGGAACCATTGAGTTTTGTAGAAAATCATTTAGCAATTGGTAAGGATTAGGCAAAGTAAATGTTTATTTCACCTGAAAGAGTCCATTTGAACTAGCTAAATAGAAAAACAGATTCAAATAATGTATGAACAATAAGTTTTACTTTCAGTACTTTTATATAAGTGTACATGTCTATATATGTATGTGTTTGTGTGCACATATATATAAAAATCATGATTTTCTCAGTCACCATCAAGAAAAATGGTCTCCTACAGTCAGTCAGTAAGACATATTTAGACTGGGCAGTTGGAATTGTAAGCCAATAAAAAAGGCCAGTTTAAGGAAATTTTAAATCTCTCTATCATAAATAGTAAATTCTGGGGACAGTTAGGTGGCACAGTGGATAGAGCACCAGCCTTGAATTCAGGAGGACCCGAGTTCAAATCTGGTCTCAGACACTTAACACTTCCTAACTGTGTGACCCTGGGCAAGCCACTTAACCCCAGCCTCAGAAAAAGAAAAAAAAAAAAAAATAGTAAATTCTTGGATAGGTAGATAGATACATAGATACATAGATATATAGATAGATACATAGATCACTTTGTATCTTTGAATTTGCATTCTTTCTCCATACCAAAGAAGGATCAAACTCTTTAACCCAATATTCATGGCTGCTTACAGTCTGGCATCACCCACCTGGTGATACTTGGTATCTCTATCTTCATCTATTATAGCTGCTTTTTGGAACTTAAAATGTAGGCTCTTTGAGGGCAAGGATTATTTTTGCCCTTCTCTGTAAGCACAGTGTTATAAGTTCTTGTTGATTAACTGATAGATTGATTTGTAAAAAAGAAGCAAATCAACTAATAAAATCAAAAGCAATAGGTATTTATCATGGAACATTTTACCTTACACAATAGAAGGTACTTGAAACACCCTTGGAAGGAACAAAGAAGAGAAGCAAGGACAAGAATATGTCAGTATATGTCAGAATATGTCAGATTCCTGAAGAACAAGGCGACATCAGGTTCTTCAAGCAGGAAGGAAATGTATCCCATTCAGTCGGGAACTTGCCTAAGACAATCTTAGGGTCACAGCAAGAGAAAGAAGGGGGTTAATGTTTATGCAAGAGACTTCTAGCAGACCCCACAACCAAATTATATCAGAATGTTTACTTATCCTTGATCAGTGAAGAAACCTAGGGTCTTCCCATGACAAGGTAGCTTTACCATGCAGAAAAGGGCCATGTGTTCTGTGAAGAATAGGGCCTCATTTAGGAACATATGATTAATTCTCCTTTCAATGTAAGAGACAAGTAATTGTCAATTTGAAAGGAAACTACAAGTTTCTAGCAAGGAAGATTCTTTCCATATATGGTGGGAATGGGGATTCTGGAGAAGGGGCAAGACTGAGATTAATAGTAGGGGGAAAGGAGTGTCTATAGAAAACCAAAGATAGCCAGAAAGGCCAGATCCACAGAATGGGAGGATTATGTTATATTGTTTTTCTAGGCTACCCAATTTTCAATGTGGCATCCTGGCTAGAGAGACAATCTCAATACCAGAAAGACCTCTGAAACATTCTAGTTTTGTGACCAAGGACAAGTCATTTTACTAATCTAAGCAATTGTCAAAAATTCTTATAATTTTGACTAGTATTAGGAGAAGATTTTGACTAGTATTAGGAGAAGGAATTTCCTCTTTTAGGAGTTCCCAATAGCTTTGGAATCACAGGTCCAGTCCCTAGGCTACTCTCACATTTCTCTATTCCATATAGTCGATGTTTCATCAGCAGCTGGGTGGAAGGGGGCAATGGATAGAGTTCCAGGCCTGAAGTCAGAAAGACTCATCTTGTTGAGTTCAAATCCAGACTCAGACACTCACTAACTATGTGACCTTGGACAAATCACTTAGCCCTGTTTACTTCAGTTTCCTCATCTGTTAAATAAGCCAGAGAAGGAAATACCAAATCATTCCAGTATTTCATGAAGAGAACCCCAAACAGGGTCACAAAGAGTCAAACATGGCTGAAAACAAATGAGCAATATGCTTCCAGCAAACTGGACTCATTATCTTACCTTTACCCCTAAACATTCCCTATACTTTCTCACCTCCTTGTTTTTTACCCAGTTCCCTTTTCTTCTTTCCTGTTTATTGAATTTCTATATAAATAGTATTACTTCTGTGAACTCTACTCTGATCTTCCTAGTCAATAAGTACTTCTCCCCCTTAATACTCACCTAACACTTGGTATTTTACTTAGGTATTTAATATTTATCATTATGAATTACTGTTTTTTGTCTTTGCAACTATATACAAGATGCTGAAGTAGAATATTGCCTCATATAAATTCCCCACCAACCCCTAAACTTAAGCTCCATGAGGGCAGGAACTATTTTTTATCTAAATATTGTATCTCTTCAAGCACCTAGAACAGTTTTATGCATACAATATGCACTCAATAGATATTTTTGCTAGACCCTTTTTTGAGGGAAATTAAACTTAAGTTATTGCAAAGATTTCACTTGTCTCAATATAGCCAGATATTGGCAAAATTGTGGAAGACTGTGATTATAGTACTCCACCCAGCTTCCCTTTTTGAACCCTTTCTTTGTCCTGTCTTGTCTCTTATTACTCTCCAGCTGTCCTAAACTCTGTCCTCCCAGCCACCTAAACTAATTCTCAATAAAGGATTTGATACTATAAATTAACTATGTCCATCTAGTGATACCTTAATCCAATCTAATGATATACTTAATTAAAAAGCAGAGCAGATGAGCTGAGAGAATAGGAAGTTAACAAGTTTTTCCCAGAACTCTAAGGAGTACACATGAGCCCTGCCCTATTCTAAAGGCTGCCTGAAGGCAGAATATGAAGGTAGGGAGAGTCTGAGCCATTAAACTAATTATAAAAGTAATCAGTCATAATATGAGTGCTATGCTAGGTTTGAAAAAGTAGGAAAAGCAAAGCTATAAGAATCCTCTTCATAGCAGAGCAACATAACCTGATAGGGGAGAAGGAGGAATCTCCTCATGTATTTGTGCTCCTCCATTTTGTGTCTGTAGGTAAAGTCTATCATACATAAGAAAAGTACATCATACAATTTTGAACCAGAAAGAACATCAGAGGCTAACTAATCTAACCACATCATTTTACAACTAAGCAAACTGAGGCCTAGAGAAAGTAAAAGGTTTACCCAGAGCAAGTATTTTAACCATGCTGCTCTGATAACAGAAGCAATAAACATTGATTAAGACCTACTACATGCCAGTCACCATGCTAGGCCTAGAGAACATAAAAAGAAGTTGTCATTTCAGATTCTTCATGATCTCATTTGGCTTTTTCTTGATTAAAAATATTAGAATAGTTTGTCCTTTTCTTCTTCAAAACACTTTTACAAATGAGGAAACAGAGGGAAATAGGATTAAGTGATTAGGAAATGTCTGAGGCTAGATTTGAACTCAGGAAGATGAGTCTTCCTGACCTCAGGTCCAGCATCCTATGCATTGTGGTGCTGTCTAGCTGCCCCATGGGGGACATAAAGAAGAAAACAAAATAGTATGGGCCCTCAAGGAACTTATATTCTATTGGGGTCTAGCAATATGTCCACAAATAAAGAATAATATTATATGATATGAAATATAATAATATACAAAATCTGAGGAAAAGATAGTACTAAATAACAGATCAGGATTCATGGCTTTTTCTTCTGCAACTTATTGTTCTGTGCTGGAATATATTTGTTGAGGCTGAGGACCATAGAAGAAAACATGATAGGTAGAGTATTAGACAAAAGATCTGAGTTCAAATCCCATCTAAACATTTATTTATTAGCTGCATGATCCTGGACTTAACCCCTCTCTACCTTAGTTAAGTGCTTGCAATCATTAGAAAATTTAGCTATTAATACTAGTAGTATAACCAGCAAGCTGGAAAGAAAATGACTACCACTATATCAGTTGCAGCTGGGTTCTTTACAATTCCTTCTGAGCTCTTCCTTATTTTCCCAACTAACAATTCCCAAGGGAGAAACCTCAGACTCCTGAAAGTCAGTATATGCAAGCCAATCTCTAAATATAAAAGAAAGTTTATCACTTCTAAAGAAATTTTGAGAAGAGATTGGGTTTGGAATTGGTTTTTTGGGGGGAGGGCTGAGAGTGGAGAGAGGGTTGGACAGCAAAGACTTTTCGGTATAACCAGTCCAATTTGTTAAGTACTTATTGATTACCTATTATGTCCAAACTCATTTCTAGGTATTTGGAATAGAAAGACAAAAGTCAACGCAATCCCTCCCTCAATGATTTTGCTGTAAAGATCTACTATTTATGCTATCTATGGCTAAGGCTGCCTCTGACTTGCTTCCCATATACTCAGCCCTCTAAACATTATGACTCAGATCAAAGCCATAAATCCAGGGTCCCAGTGCTACAAGTATTTTATAAGCCCTTTTAGAAAATCACCAAATGCTCCCTTTTTTTTTTTTTTTTTTTTTTTTGCCAAAGGGTCTTACAAACACTGATTAAAATCATCTAGCCAACTGCTCTGGGGGAAAATAATGTTGCTACAGATAGAGTTGTTCTAAAAAAGCTTCTTTTGAATTATATTGTTGAACAGGAGACTATTTTTCTTTTCCCCAAAGGAAAGGATAAATTCTTCTTTATGTCAACATAAACCTGGAGGAAGAACATCTTATGGAAACACCAATCACAAGTTAGACTTAAACATTCAATGCTGTAACCCTAGCTAAAACATAAGCCAATTCCCATATAATAGCATTTGTATTTAATCTTTCTTATTATTTATGTGAATATTGTTGCTTATGAATAAAACATCAAGTGTAGAGGGCAGAAGAAATTTAAAGGATCTAGAATTAATAGGATACCCTCTGTCACTTGGTAATTCCTGTTTTATGTTGTAACTGAGCATATTTAGCTTTAAGTTAAAATAATCCCTTTGGTGCCTTCCTTCTCTCCTTCACTTTCTCCTTTCTTTCTTCTTTCTTTTCCTCCTTTGAATGAATATTAATGAAGTACCCTGATATAGGCACAGTGCTCTCCTAGGTGCTGTGAGAGATACCAAGTTTAAATAAAGTAGGGGCTTTGTACTCATTAGATCATACTATATCTTACAGAATACAAAATAGTGGGGGTCTAGCAATATGTCCACAAGTAAAGAATAATATTATAATATAATATGATATGATATGAAATATAATATAATATACAAAGTCTGAGGAAAGGATAATACTAAATAACAGGATCAGGATTCATGGCTTTTTCTTCTGTAACTTATTATTCTGTGATGGAATATATTTGTTGAAGCTGAGGACCATAGTAGAAAACATGATAGGTAGAGTATTAGACAAAAGATCTGAGTTCAAATCCCATCTAAACATTTATTTATTAGCTATATGATCCTAGACAATACAATTGCCTTGGGAATTCTGATTAATTAAATTACCAACCACAACTCCAAAGGAAAGATGATTAAACTATGTCCACCTCTGGGTAAGAAAGTAATGGTCTAGTGTATAGATCAAGGCACATTTTCTTTGGCTTTTTTCTATTCTTTCTTTTTTGGAGAGACAATGAGGGGATAGCAGGTACATGGTTAATGTAGGAATTGTTTTGTAAGATTGTACATAATTGTATAGGTTTTGTTTTTCTTACTTTCTCAATGAATGGCAAAGGGGAAATGGATAGAAATAATTAGGAACTGAAAATAAAAAAGTTGATTTTTTTTTAATGAGAGGAAGAAACAGAACATCAAGATTTTGACTAAGGATCAATGCTATTCATATTTAATGAAATCAAAATGGACAACAAAAAGGTATATTCTGAACTACTAGGGGTAGAAAGAGATTTGTTTCTCAAATGTAATTAAATCATGTATTGAAAGCTGAAAGAGAAATAAAGGTCATTGAATATAATACCCCCATTTTCCAAGTGAAGAAACAGGTTCAGAAAAAATGAGTGACTTGCCCAAATCATACAGAGAGTAGATGTCTGAAACAAAATTCAAATCTAGGTTTTTCTGAGTAGGTCCATCATAATATTGACCTATATAACATTATATTGACTCTTTTTGCATTAGATGACTTTTCAAAATATCCTATGAATTTGTGATTTGAGTTATAGTGTGTCTCAAGTAATTTCCATGAGAATAGCCCTGAGTAAGCCCTAATATCCTCTAATATCTGTCTAGGGGGGGCAGCTAGATGGCGCAGTGAATAGAGCATCAGCCTTGAATTCAGGAGGACCCGAGTTCAAATCTGGTCAGACACTTAACACTTCCTAGCTGTGTGACCCTGGGCAAGTCACTTAACCTCAGCCTCAGACAAAAAAAAAAAAAAAAAAAAAAAAAAAAATCTGTCTAGAGTCCAGAATAGGACACAGTAGTTCCTCTGTATTCTGTCCCAATCAGGCCACATCTGAAGTCACAGTTTAGAAAAGAAATTGACATGCTTGAAGTCAACAATTATGGTAAAGAGTCTGTAGAATATGTTTATATTAGCAGTTTGAAGGAATTAGGGATATATAGCCTAGAGAAGAGAAAAATCAGGGGAAGGCAGAGGATATGATAATTTCTTCAAATATTTGAAAGGCTGTCAGAGAATGAGGAATTAGATTGTTTCTGTTTATTCTTGCTATTCACTTCCCATGACACTCTAACATTATATCTCCCAAACCTGTCTCTTTGTACTGATGCCCCCCCATACCTGGAATGCTCCTCCCCCAATATTTATATCTCTTGGAATTTTGAGTTTTCTGTCAAGCTTAGCTCAAACACCATCTACTAAGTCTTTCCTGATCCCCCTTGCTTTGAGTTTCTCTCTTTTGCCAAATTACTTTGCATTTATCATATATATTTACATATATATGTATACACACACACACACATAAATATAACAAGATAGAGAGTTGGATAGATAGATATTAGGTAGGTAGATAGATAGATAGATAGATAGATAGATAGATAGATAGAAAGAAAGAAAGAAAGAAAAAACGTAGGGTACTTCAGGACAGGGATGGTTTTATTTTTGTAACATATGGCTAGCACATGCATAGTGCATGATGCTTTATTAGAGTTTAATCAGTTAATTGATTGTTTGGTATTAGAGTGCTGAACTAGGAAAGAGCAATTTAATGAAAATTGTAGAAAAGTAGGTTCTTACTTGTTTAAAAAAAAACAACTTCCTAGCTATTAGAAATACCCTAAATAAGAAGAGAAACACCCTTGGAGTTGATGTGTTGCCCCTCACTAAAGATCTTCAAGTGAAGTCTAAAGGACATTCATTGGGAATATTATAGAAAGTTGGAAAAGTAAGTTGGAAAAGATAATCTTTGACGTTCCATCTAATTCTAAAATAATATGACTTTCAGTGCTCTTAAATACAGTATTCTAATCAAAGGTCTGCCAATTGCTGAAAAAAAAAATTCCTAAAAAATCTCAGCATCCTTTGTATGAGAGCAAGCTGCAAACCTCATTCCAATGAAAGGAGTTATTTTGGACTCTTTCCTGGTTTTGAAATCAAAGCAATAAAATAAATTAACTAAAAACTCAGATTTGAGTTATGAGAATTAATCTAAAAACCTCATTTTCCAGGACTGGAGAATAAAATAAAATTAACTAAATCTCATGCAGGGCCAGAACCAATTTCTTTAAGAAAATTGAATGTTCCTTTAAATTAAATATTTAGTAAATGCAAAAAGAGGCAAATAAATATTCTATCCCTGGGGGAATTACAATGGTTAGATAAAGGGAAATAGTATAGATTCTGTTCCATCTCTTTATGCATTCTTATAGTTTTCAAATTATTGCTGGGATTCTGATTTTTCTCATTTACAAAATAATGGGATTCAACCAGATGATCCAATGTCTCTTCTAGTTCTGACAATCTATGATTTTATGAGATTTACTACTCCCTGCCTAGCAAAAAGCTATTTCATAAGAAGGGTAGGATATGGGAACAGTTATTGTGGATGGAAAAGCAGAGGTTGGGAAAAGTATAGGACAAAGAAAGCTACCTAAAGAAAGGAGAATCAGCTTTGGGGAGCCATGGAGAATATAGAAGTAACAATAGGACACTGCAGATATTGTCATTAAAAAAATGGGGGAAAATATGATGAAGTAAGTAGATACTTTGCCTCATACTCAAAAGTATTAATTAGTTAATTAAAATATAAATAATAATACAAATAAAATTTACATTTAGGCCTAGGATTGGCAACTTCTGCAGAAGATAAGAGATCTTCTCTCTCTCCCTTGAAGCTTGGTGGTATATTCCTCCTCCCTTTCCAATTCTCTTTTATGTATTGTCTTTTCCCATTAGAATATAAGGGTTATTTGAGGTTAGGGACTATCTTACTTGCTTGTATTTGTAAAAACTTAACAAATGCTTTCTCTAGCTATTTTTCTAGGTGTTTATGATCAGAGAAGCTGAATTCAAATCTCTCCTTTGTCTTGACTACCTATGTAACCTAAAACATACTATCATATCTCTCTAAGCCTTAATTCCCTCATTTGTAAAATAATAAAACTCATTTCCCTCTTTAGACAATTACTAAATTTCCCATAAACCTATGATCTTATGATTTATCCCTGTCAAACTTGATTTTATTAGACTTGACACTATGTTCTAGCCTCTCAAATGTTTCAGGATCTTAACTATCATTCATCTAATATGTTGAATCTCTTTCCCAAACAAATGGGAAATGGCCATATCTTTGGAAAAACTTGAGAATGTTTCCTTAATTAGGGAAAACCTATCTCAGTTATCAAAGGGAAAAAGAATTTAAGTGTTTTTGGTATCCTAACTAATATCTTGGGGACTTTCATAAAGCTTCAGTAAGGTGTACATATTGGCCATGAAGCAAATACAAACTTACTAAGTATGTCCTATATGTCAGGCATTATGGTAGGTACTGGGAATAGGTAATAAAGCATCCCTTTCTCTTAAGGAGTTAACATTCTAATGTTAGAAATATGCATATGTATTAATTATACATACACACATAAATATACATATATATATATATATATATATATTTGTTATTTTGAGTCTGATCACTGTCTACAAATTTCATGTTTCTTGGAATTCCTCACATTTCCTCAGAATTCCAACACAATGGTGTTCCATGGCTTTCATATGCTTCAGTTCAGCTATTTCCCACTTAGTGAGCACCTATTTTGTGTAGGATACTTTGTTTCTATTACAAAGAATGTATAATATACATTTTTTAATCATTCATCTTGCAATTCCAGCATGATTTTTCACTTTACCAGAGGTGACAAAAACATGGCCCTGAGTCATATATAGCTCACGATACTCTTGCATTAGTCATGTTATTCTTTCTGGACAACATTTTCTTCCATGTATTTTAAGTAACAGATTTATAAATTTGGAATTAGTGTCATCACACTAAACTATTCACTTTAAAAATTTCCCTGGGTTTTCAGAATGAAGTGTTATCTCCTAACATTAAGCCGGGTTTTTTTGTGGCCAAGACACTCCTGTCAAAAGTGTTGCAGAAACCAATGGGAGTGGGAAAGTCCCTGTATTTGAAGTCAGAAAATCTAGATTCCAGTTCTTATTTACTTTGCTATCTACATGGCCCTAGGCAAGTAACCTCTTCTCTTTGACCTTAATTTTTTCATACGTAAAATAAGATACTAAAATTAACTTTGAATTCTTCTCCAATTCTAAATCCACAGGGATCCTGATCCCTGAAGATCAGAAATCTGAAAACAAACTCATTATGACATTTTCTTTAAAGCTGACTGAACACTATTTGAAAGATTAATTCTAGATATAAGGTACTCTGAACCAACACTGAAGAGGCTGAATGGCCTTTATCTCTAATTTTATACCAATGAAGCAAAATGTCACTAGAGATGTAGATACACATCCACACCATATGCTATTAACAAGAGATAAATGATGAGCTACAAATTGAAAAGTATATTTCTCAGCTTGGTCAGTGACAATGGATACAGTAAAGACAACATCATTTTTTCCACAAAACAAAATGAGAAAGATAACTACTAACTAAATTTGTCAAGCTTTCTTAAAATCTTGTGTAAGGAGGGCAGAACCATCAGTGAGGAAAATATTCAATGCCAATTACAGCTGGTAGCTTCTGCTTAAAGAAAATTGGGAGAGGAAAACATGACGAACTTAAAATCAGAGCTTGGGTATTCTTAGGCTTTTGTTTTTAAGTTAAGGGTAATATAACTCATTACTCTTTCAAACCTTGTTTTAACCTCTCAGGAACTTCCAAAGAAATATTTTTAAATTAAATATCTTTTCCCTTCAGCTTACTTCTCCAGACAAAAGGAAGATCTGCTATTTTAGCTGCCTTCAAGAAAGGAATATACTTCTTTCTTACACTGTTTATATGTACGAGGTGACAGTTGGAAGATAGAATTATTTTTAATTTGATGGAATAATATTTGAATTTATCCAATCCCAACCATTTATTTCATAGATGAGGAAACTGAGGTCAGGAATGGAAAAATGATTTGGCCAAAAGTTTGCTATTCCTTGAAGCCCTTCCATCTAAGACTACTACTTCCATCTACTACTACTACTACTACTACTACTACTACTACTACTACTACTACTACTACTACTACTACTACTACTACTATTACTACTACTACTACTACTACTATTACTACTACTACTAGCACCACTACTGCTACCACTACTACTATTACTACTTCATCTACTACTATTGGTACTATTACTAATATTACTACTTCTGATATTCATTGTTAATAATAAATAATAGCTAATTATATATGTATATGTGTGTACATATATTATCTCATTTAACCAAACAACATTACTAAATGCCAGGATGGATAACAAGTGACAGTAAATTCCAAAATCAAAACCAGGACTCCAGAAGTCCTTACTGCTCTTTTTTAAAAAAAGTCACTTTATCTATAAACAATACTTAAGCTAGAAGTAATCTTTGCTTGGACATATGCTATGGTAATTATATGTCCTTATTCATCTCTCAAACTTTTGCTACAAAATGTGATTAGACAGAAATGAAATCTATGAAATAGGGTCCTTACATAGTCCTGTCTCTAAGAGGTTCTATACAATTTCTTTTTGTCTCATGCCCTCATCCAGAGTTGTCCCTGGGAAACTCCGAATTTGACTTGTTTTAACCCTGCTCAGACTTCAAAAGAATATATTTCCCATTGAAGATAATAGATTTAGAGTTGGGATTTATGCCTTCATTTTACAGATAAGGAAACAGAAATCCAGAAAGTTAGAGACAGCGTAGTAGCATAGTAAATTGATCTGACTTTGATACCAAAACTCACTTGTGGCCAAGTCTCATCTGTGACTTACGCTGTCTGGTCCAGTGTCCCATTTCATCTTTATCAATGCTTTAGGAAACTTACTGCATATACAAGTGGCAGATAAAATGCCAACAAATATATGTTGGTAAAGGAGATTCCTGGAAGCACTCAATGCTACTAAAATTATATGCCTTATCCATATCTATTCTCACAGATAAAAATGGACAGGATTTAAACCCAGTTCCCCTGACTCAAGAGCTAAATAGTTTTTTGATTGTCTCACATTGCCCTTCTCAATAGATATGGGTAAAAGCATGCAAGCCAACAATACTGGACATTTCTATGAGTAGCAAATTATTTTCTTTGTTTCACTCTTTCTAAATTTGAATGATCAGGTTTTAAATTATACCCTCTACTGTACCACTTTTCACAAGTGATCAGGATGGTGTCCTGAAAAAGGATGGTCAATATAAAATACTTTGAAGGATTTGGAGTCACCAAGGTTCTTAGTTTCTTCTATAAAAATAATAACAACCTTTCTCTGAAAAGAAAAAAATAAGCTATTGAACCAAGAACAACCTGCCTGTAGAAGGTGACAAATATACTTTGGCAGGAAAATGAGGAAGATCATTTTTACAGCCCCATATTTTACTACTATTAAGTGATTTGCCTTACTCTCAATTTAAAAGGAAAAAAAAAACAGTCATCGCTGTCTTAAAGTTGATTGTTAGAAGTACACTCTCCCCCCACCCCAAACCTAGTATTCAAGTAACAGGAAAAATACCTAATTGCTTGGTCAGTTACACACTAGTATTTTGAATGCCAATCTACAGAAACCATACCTACACAAGGTAATAGATTTAGAGTTAGAAAGGACCTGAAAGGGCATCAAATACACCACCTCCTTTTTATAGATGAATAGAAAAATTAAATAATAGACCCAGGGTTACACAGTGACAAAGACCCACACCTCCTGATTTTAAAATTAGTGCTCTTCCTACCCCTGAATCTTCTTATAAGGACACAAAATTAAAGATGATAAAATAATATAATTTCCAGGCCCTTAAACATGCTTCCTGCCTATATCACAATGTTGGTCATCTGTACAAAAATAATCCTTGCAAAATTTTAAATTCAAGCATTCTATTCCTCTTAGTCCTCCCCTTTCCCCAATTTAAACTTACCAATATGAGGACTTTCAAAACTGAAGTTTCTTTCTCTGGGTTTCTAACTGGAATTAGAGTTCATCAGCTTTGCTTTATTGGATCTTCATTTCACAGATCAATGTTTGAAGTTGTCTGAGCATCGGCTGGTCTTGGACTTTATCACACCAAAGATTTTCAGTTTCTCATCATCTTCTTTGCTCTCTCCTCCCTTCCCCAGGCAGACTTATGAACAACCAATCACATCTTCAGAAAAAAAAATCTAATCTCTGAATTATGGAAAGAAAGGCAATTTTTGGAAGCTGAACTAATCAATCACACACACGCGCGCATACACACACACACACACACACACACACACACACACACCATCACATGTTCATTTCAGCCATCAGAAAATATGTGTGGTATTTGGGCAAAAAAGAAAAAAAATCATTAAATATGCTTCTAATGACTCAAAGTGTAGTGTTTTTTTATCCACAAATTTCAGATCTCAGGTATTGAAACCTAAAAGTACTTGTGGGTTTTGGTTTTGTTTTGTTTTTTTTTTTTAATTTCTTGAGGTTTCTTTTAAGTTCCAAGATACTCTTTTCAATTAGTCAACATAAAAGCTTTTTAATTCACTTTCAATATGAAAAAAGACAAGTACATGAAGATTATTTTTATTTCAAATCAAATATCCATTTGTGTCTTGCAACCAACCCTAGTCTTTTCTCAGAATACATTATAAGTTGCTACTACTCTTCTTATCACTAGTATCATTGCACAATTTTCAGAGGTAAAGTTAGCAAGGCTAAGGGAGAGAAAAATAGAAACTAAAATGGCTTGTAACACTTCATTAAGAGTTTCTTTCTTTCTTTTTTCTCTTTAGTTGGGCCTATTGGTCAATAAATTTAGGAAAATTTAAATTCCTGAAAAGAAGTGGTATAGCATACGTCTTCTAATCCAGACTGAAATTCTCATCTAAGAATCTAAGTTCCCAAAGTTCTCAGAGTAGACATTTGAAATGCCTTTTTTCCCAATGTTTAAATTAAATATTTTCCATCAACATCTGTTAAAATCTCCAAAATGAGGTAAGAGATGAAACAATAAGGAAATATGGTAGAAAAGTGGAAATATGACTTCTGTTAATTCTACATCAAAAACAAACACTATTGGAGAAGGAAATCTTGGACTTCCAGTTGTCACCATTTACTAGACATTTGAACTCAGAAAGTTATTCTATTTCTCTGGGCCCAAAAGTTTTCATCACAGCAGTGAAGACAGTATTGATAGAATACTAAGCCTACATTCAGGTAGAGCTGAGTTTATATCTTTTCTCTATTATATACATCAATAAAAGGAAAACTTCTTGAAGTAATTATCTCACTTTTCTATTCATAGCATTTACTGTACATTGCCTGACATATAGTAAGAATATAATCAGTGCTTGATGATTGACAATTTAACCTGAGCAAATCACTTGATGTCCATGCGCTTCAGCCATCTTTCTAGGATTTATCCACTAAATCATAAGTTGGCATCTACTTTGGTGGAAAAAATTCCCATATCCTCAATTCCCACTGAGATCCTAGGTCTTTCATACATTTAAAATACTAGCAACTTCACAGGAGGGTTGGGAGACTTGAATAGGGGTCTAATTTTTTAAAACGAATTTTAAAGCCTCAAACAAAAATGAAGTTCCTATTTGGTCAATCAAGTTCATTTCAAAATTTTTGAATCTTGATCTTGAGATCTGTTTAACATTTTGAAGTCACCACATAATTTGAAGACTTGTGCAATGAACAGACTTTAAAGATTGCCTGTTTAACTCAAGAAATAGCTTGATTCAATAGGATAGGCAGATAATCAATCTCTCTCTCTCTCTCTCTCTCTCTCTCTCTCTCTCTCTCTCTCTCTCTCTCTCTCTCTCTCTCGGTGTGGCTGTATGTCTCTCTATGTATGTGTGTGTCTGTGTTTCTTAATATCTCTCTATCAGTTTTTTTTTTCTGTTTCCCCTCTCTCTTTCCCCCTCTTTCTCTCTGTCTCTCTTTGTCTGGCTTTTTCTGGCTCTCTCTCTGTCTCTGTCTCTCTATTTGTCTCTTTCTGTCTGTCAGTCTCTATGTGTCTCTATAATTCTCTATCTCTGTCTCTCTCTATCTCTTTCTCTTCTCTGTCTCTTCTCCTTTCCCTCTCTCTTTTTCTCTCCCTCTCCATTTATCTCTCTCTTTTCTCCTTGTATCTGTCTATCTGTGTCAATAGAAATTAGGTAAGCCATCCTAGGTATTTAGGTTTTCATCTTCTCTCATTGTGCTTATTACTTTGGGGGGAAAAAAAATAATTCTGAGGATTCAAAAAATCTTCACATAGACTTGTTGAGTTGGCAGCCCACCTTCCTTCTAAAGATCAAGTCCAACAATCTTTGATTGACAGTAAATTCCAAGGCTGTGAATGGACTTGATGAACACTTTCATTACTTTTTACAAAGAAAGAAAACAAAAACATGAGTGAACCTACTATTCATTTATACATGGAATAATCTGTGTCACCCACCAGGTGGCACTAGAAGCTTGAGCTACACCAGCTCACTCAAACTTGGCTATACACTATGTCCTGCTAACTATACATTAATAGTCTCCTGCTCCATATATCTATACACTCCTTATGATGAAATGGGAGAAAGTAGCAATTACTGAGATACCCTAAGGCTACTTGGCCTAGGGAATATCACAGAAAATGTTGGCCAATCTGTTGGTCAGTGAATTGTAGAACTCAATGATGGGAATTACCCTTCCCCTACCATTCCTCAGTTGTATCTCTAAATCATAATATTAGCATAACAAGCTAATCTTCATTTCTCTTTCTACATTATCTCCTTGATTCTGCTAGATTTCTCCTGAAATTAGCCTGATGTCAAACAGCATAATAAATCTTTGCCCCTTAACTTGGAAATAAACTGAGCCTGTGAATTCTTTCACCAAATCCACAATAATAATCAGGAGGACCCTAATCTTGTCTTTTTCCTCAATGCTTATGCTTCCTGGTTTACATTTACATCTAAATTTGTGAACTAATTTCCTATAAATAAATTACCGTAAACCATTCCCTACTCATTTGTTTCCCTTCTCAGCATAACAAATTAATGGATATGTTGAATAAGGATTGCATTCATGGTTTGATTCTGAACTTAGAATTCTGTGATAACTACAAAGAATTCATTCATTCAAAACTTAGAATAAGTAATTTACTGCAACAATATTGAAAGTAAATTACAAACACATTAACATCCACAGGAGCTTAAGTACTCACTTTTTTAGAGGCTGGTTTTCCAATTCATCTACTCTTTTGTATCTTGCCCTTTGTTTTTACAATGAAGAAAACTGCACCCTAGAGAAAGAGGTCTTTCTAGATTCAGGTCATTCATCATTCTTGTTCTCAGAAATCAAGATGGGGATTGGGAGTAAAAATATCAGCTTGCCATAATCAGTTTACTTCTCAGCAGCCAATTTTTACCAATTGAATCTAGCTGTTTGAAACAGGTTGGTTCCTAGAAAATCATCTGCTACACTTTACTAAGTCAATCTCTGTTTTTAAAAATTATCTTCTGATGAAAAATAGATGCATCCTAGATGATAGTGAAATCAAGACCAAGAATAAAAGAGAAAAAGCAAGAGACAACCAAGCTCTACATCTGCACATTTAAAAGAAAAATTCATATCAAATATCTCTGAAAAAAATTCAAAGGGAGAATAAGCAGACTCAAGAAAATGACTACAATAATGTAAAGAACAATAAAACAAATTGGAATGCTATTTAATTTAAATGGCTAAACTCAACCCAGGTGAAGAATTGAGAAAATGTATCTTCTCTTCATTACAGAGATGGTAGATTAGGAATAAGAATACATTGTTAGCAACAACTCATATATTAATTAGTATTACTAAATTACTTTTTCTCTTTCAATTTTTCATTTTTGGTTACAGAAGTCAGCTTCCATTTCTGGCTTTGTAATAGGAAAGAGAGTGGAGATATTCTGAAATAAATAAATAAAATAAATAAGATACAACAAGAGTCATCGATATTTTTTTTTAGTTTTACCAGAGTCCAACTTCTGAAAACTAGCCTATTTTAGATGGTATTTCCTTCTAGTCTCTATAACTCTACATTTTCAATTTTCCTTAGTACCTATGATCCAAAAGATGCAGAGGTAGGATATGAACCATTAAACTCTTTCAGTTGAATGGAGTATAGCTTCTAGGGGAAACAATAGTAAGAAGGTCTTATCCTACCCCCACTCGCCAACCTTAAAGTGCTTCTATTCTAACAATCTATCAATGATTCTAAAATCTTCTGGCTTTAGAATTAATGATCCTGAGGACCTCCTGAACTTAGAATGCTATTGTTCTAACAATCTGTCCATCAAAGATTATAAAAGTCTTCTGGTCTAATAATATACTATTTCTTCCCTTAGACTTTAAGGAAGATATATTAGTGATCCTGAGACCCTCTGACCTTAGAGTACTATTGTTCTGTCAATCTGTCTGTCAATGATTCTAAAGTTTTCTGACCTTAGAATAGCCCCACAAACATTGCTGACTGTTGGATACATAATCTGCTGGTCAGTGATAACCAAATTCCTAAGACCACTTTTCAGTTCTACCTCTAGGCCATAAAATTATCAAATAAGTAACTAACTTTTCCTATAAATTTGTCTCCTTGCCCTTGGTTCTTTGCTAAATTCTTTTGAAACTTAGCCTGCTTCAATTGGCATTACAATAAACTTTGCCCCTTCACTTGAAGATGGGTTCAAGCCTGCAAATTCTTTCAAGACACCTTGCAACACCAGTCTGCATGCCCAACCTTTTGAGGTCACTTCTGAACCCCAACAAGTTGATTGCTGATTCATGTATGAAAAATGCTTTACCTAATAACAATAATAATAATAGCTTTTGTATAGTGCTAATGCGTACCAGACATTGTACTAAGCTATTATGACATTTATCATTCTCTCATTTGATGTCCACAACAATCTTGGGAGGTAGGTGTTATTATTATTCTCATTTTATAGATTAAGAAACTGAGGCAGAAAGCAGTTGAGTGACTTGCCCAGGATTACATGCTATTAAGTGTCTGAAGCCAAACTTGAACTCAGGTCTTCCTGACTCCAGATCCAGCATTCTATTTGAACCTCCTAAATCTGTCTTTGTGAAGCTTACAGTCTATTCTGCAGATTATTCAACTATCATCCAATTCCTATCCCAAAAAAATCAGCATTAGGATCATAAATTCTTTGATGTAGAGTTAAAAGAGGACTCAAAGGTCATCTAGTCCAAACCTTCATTTTACAGAGGAGGAAACTGAAGCCCAAATAGTTTAAGTGAGTTGCTAGGTAACAGTGATATTAAGTGGCTGAATCCAGACTTGAACTCCAGAACACCTCTCTCTTTAAATTTAACACAATTTTCCCCCCTGAGATGATTGGGGTTAAATGACTTGCCCAGGATCACACACAGTTAAATGTCTGAGGCTATATTTGAACTCAGGTCCTCTTGACTTCAGGGCTGGTGCTCTATCTACTGCTCCACCTAGCTGCCCCATAACATAATTTCTATTGTACTGCTCTGTGAATAATAGGTTCAAATGTTAAAGCCCAGAAATCAAGCTCCTACTGTGTGCTTAGCACTATGCTAAACTATACGGTAGATACAAAAAAGCTAGAGTATTATCTCCTCCCCTGAACTCTGCACATATTGTCTCTACCACTAACTTGGACCTTCCCTCATGTCCTTTTGAGATCCTCCCCTCCAACTGTCCCAACTCTGTACATAGCTCAATTGGGCTTGGGGATCCTGGGTTCCATAATCCTTACCTCTTTGAGAAGCATGAGGGCATGTGAAGTCAGGAAATCTCAATGAAAATTCCATCTCTAACACTTGGATTGAAGATTTTGCTATGTTTAGTTTTTTTGTTTGTTTTTCACTGGGTAATAGCATGGCCAGATTGTACATTATGACAATTATTTGGCAGCTTTGTGAAAAATAGCCTGGAGAAGGGAAGAGAAGCGTCAAGGAAACTAGTCAGGAGACTACTCTGTGGTCAATGAAGAGAGAGAATATTATAAACTGAATTCATAGGAGACTTCAGGAGGAAATCAAGACTAAGATATAATTAACTACTATAATTATTAACTAAGACATTCTTGGCAGTTTATAATATACAGTGAAATATTTCAAGTCCACATCCTTAAAGTATTTTTCCCTTTCATAATTCTTGTGGCGACATATAGTACAAGAGATAGGCCCTGGAACTCAGTGGGATAATGAACTCTCCAGGTATCTACATAGATCAGTACTATCCCCGACATGTAGAGTTGCCCAAAGCACTGAGAGATTGTGACCTAGTGTAGCACAGAATGTGTCAGAGACAAGACTTAGACTCATGTCTTTCAGGGTTTTCTATCTACTATATCATGATTCCCTTTATGGAGAAACATAGATTCACAAATATGAGTATCTCTTTTTTCTGAATTCATTACAAAGATCATACAACTTTAAAACCAGATCTTGTATTCTTCAAACACATATCTGATGTGCACTAAACAATTATCTCATAGCTCTTTAGTTCATTTACTGTCTTAACACAAATTATTACTGGAAAAGCCCAAATCAATGAGGTTTTTTTAAATTGCTCCAGGTTAAAAAGCATAAATAACAAACAAAAAGTTATCAGGAGAAAAGTAGGAGAGAAAAAAAAAAAGGATGCTTGTGGTTATCAGATTTATAACTTTAATGGAATATAGTACATTTTAATTTGGTCTTTTCTCATTCTCCAAATGTCTCTTAATGAACTTGGAGATGAACATATGCTAAGTAACTTGAAACAGAGGAAAAATAAAGAAATCAAGATGTTTCTATTGTTTACACCCTTTTCAATCATGTCTGACTCTCTATGACCCCATTTGGGGTTTTCTTGGCAGAGATACTGGAGTGGTTTGCCTTTCTTTTTTCAGCATCTGAGGCCCAACTTGAGCTTTGAGCTTAGTGAGGAAGGAAGGAAGGAAGGAAGGAAGGAAGGAAGGAAGGAAGGAAGGAAGGAAGGAAGGAAGGAAGGAAGGAAGGAAGGAAGGAAGGAAGGAAGGAAGGAAGGAAGGAAGGAAGGAAGGAAGGAAGGAAGGGAGGAAGAGAGGGAGGAAGAGAGCAAGGGAGGGAGGGAGAAGAGGAAGAATAGGAGGAAAGAAGGGAGGGAAAGAGAAAAGGAGGGAGGAAAGAAGGGAGGAAGGGAGAAAAGGAGGGAGGGAGGAAGGGAGGGAAGAAAGAAGGGAGAGAGGGAGGAAGGGAGAGAAGAAAGAAGGAAGGGAGGGAGGAAGGGAGGGAAGAAAGAAGGAAGGGAGGGAGAAAAGGGAAAGAAATAATTTTTACATGACTACTTTGTAAAATGCTTTAAAAATCTAATCTCATTTGATCCACACAACAGCTCTGGGAGGGAAAATTCCCCTTGTGAAAAAAGTAAAGTAATCCATTGAAGCCCAACCCTAGTTATGAATCCAAAAGACTATGTCTCTAAAGGCATGCCAATTTCTAGAGCAACACCCATGTTCTCTATCACCTGTAAATGTGTTCATGGGTTACTGTGGGTTAATATTTCTTGTTACTCAGTCTGAGTTACTTCTTTATCCTCAGTCAAGCGACATAAACAGAAGCATCCCAAAGTTACTCAAGGGAGAAAATGTCAGTGACAGTACATTTGCAGCTGATCTTCCACTTGGAGAAGCTTCATGTCCAAATGAGACAGTGTGGAAGCAGCCTGATGAGGAGAATCCAAAGCAACTAAAGTGTTACTTGGTACTTATACTAGGGAGAGCAATCCCCTGGAAAATTAGAAAATTCTGCATTTCATGGTTAACTGAATAAGAAATCATGTGGGAGCAGAGAAATTGAAAAATAAACTATGTTGGCATCCACTTTGAAGAAAATTTCAGAAGGATTTTCACAGAAGCTGGCTCCCTAAGGATTTATAAGGAATGAGGTGAGAAGATACTTGCATGCACAACTGTTTCTCTAAAAGCACAGCTGAGCAAGGAGCTGAGCAATGTTTGGAACTTGGTTCCTTTGGTAAGGATAAGTTTTTTAAAAATATTATGTGAAGGTCAAGGATTCCTCATTCACTGCCTCAATATGGTACCTAGAGAATATTTTAAACCTTCTTACCTATAGAATTTTGGGGAAAGTTTTGAGGAATTTTCTCATTTGATCTCTAAATCTAGATATTAGATACTTAACTTTAAGGATGATGGAGGTGACCATCAAGAGCATGGGGAGTTGGTGAGGTGCAGTAGAAAGGATATTAGACTTAGAAACAGAGAACTCAGATTCAAATCCCATCTTTGTCACTATATATTTCAGTCAATAAATATTTATGAAGTGTCTACTATTTCCTAGGCACTATGATAAGTGCCTGGGAAACAAAGTAAATTTAAATAAATCATTTGACCACTCTCTAAGTCACCTCCATATCTATAAAATAAAGGGTTGGATTAGAAGGCCTCTAAAGTTATTCTCAGCTCTATCTCTATGATTCTATGAACTATGGTAATCAGAGGAGAAATAGAACTCAATTCAACAAACATTCACTAAAATAAGGCTTTAAGACAGAATAAATATGGAGCTTGATATAATAGCCTTTACTCTAAGTATGCCTTTGAGAGGCTATAGGAATAAGAGACAGTGATATAGATTTTGAAATAAGATGACAGGGAGGATTCTAGGAAGATGGTGGAATAATTTGGCAAACTTCAAGCTCTCCTGATTTCCTCCATAAATAGAACAAATGTATGTCTTTGGGCAAATATAGATTGGTGAAAAATCAAGAAGACTTAGGACAAAACAGGGTTCCTCCAGATATAACCCTAAAAAATCTGAAGACCCCTGCTGGGGATTAACCTTTGTGAAGTGCAAACGCCTCAGAGTTAGCTCCACAGAAATGTCAAATGGGGACCCTTCGGGGTGAAACTGGAGCCTCAGCAGGAACCACAGAGACTTTCACCTCCAGGACTGTTTGTTGAGTAGAGGACTGAGTCTGGAAGGAATGAGTAAATCAGTGAGGCTGATCAGGAATACCAGGTCCAGCTGTGCTTTTGAGATGTGGCCCTGGGCAAGAAGAAACCAGCACCAGGTGAGGGCAGAAGCAATGGGACAAGAACTATTGACTTTGGGCACTTGCTGGAGGCTGGAGCTGTTGGTTTGAGGTTCCCGGTCATAGGGAAGAGCTGAAAGGAAAGTTGGGGCACCATCCTTCCACTCCATGATTAAAGGTGCTTATACTATTACCTATTTTTTAAATGACTAGCAAAGAAGAAAGAGCCACACCAGCTTCTTCCTCAAAAAGTAGTGTGAAATGGCTCCCACTTAAAGAGAATTTAAGAAGAACTCAAAAAAGAATTAAAAAATCAAATGAGAGACATTGAGGAAAAACTAAAGTAAAATAAAAACCATCCAAGAAAAACAAGATTATGAAAAAAGTTAACTAGAAAAGAAGGTATAGAGTCTCAAAGATGAAAATAATTCTTTGAAAATTAGAATCATGCAAAGGAAGCCATTAAATCTATGAGAGACCAAGAAATAACAAAACACATAAAGAATAAGAAAATATAATAGAATGTGAAACATAAGAAAAACAAGAAATCTGGAGAACAGATCAAAAAGTGAAAATATAAGAAAAATTGGACTGCCAGAAAATTGTAACCAAAAAGAGTACCTTGACCCAATAATGCAGGAAATAATCCAAGAAAATTATCCTGGAGTGATAGAGCATGAGGGGAAAGTAGAAATAGAAAAAATCCACTGATCACTACCTCAAAGAGATTCTTTGTGG
Organism: Sminthopsis crassicaudata; assembly: GCF_048593235.1. Taxonomy (NCBI): domain Eukaryota; kingdom Metazoa; phylum Chordata; class Mammalia; order Dasyuromorphia; family Dasyuridae; genus Sminthopsis; species Sminthopsis crassicaudata. The sequence goes on from NC_133620.1 coordinate 269,956,159, forward strand.
AAAACACACAAGAATATTGTTGCCAATTTTCAAAGCCCCCAGATCAAAGAAAAAATTTTGTAATTGTACAAGACCATCAGCAGCCATAGTAAAAGACCATGGGTCCTGGAATCATATCTACCAACAATCATAAGAACTACACCTGCACCCAAAAATATCATATTCAGCAAAATCATCTATAATTTTGAAAGAGAAAAAAATGGACATTCAATGAACTTGCAGATTTTCAGCACTTTGTATCACCCAAACCCAAACTTAACAGAAAATTTAACATATAAGAGCCAATATTAAAGATCAGTTTTAAGGAACTCGACAAGGACAAACTGTTTAAACATGGACAAATTATATATGTTTTTTACATAAGAAATGTATATTATATGTTTAAGATTCATAGCAACAATAGGAATAGCTCAAAAGAAGTATTGGCAGAGTTAAGGAAAAAATAGTAATCATGTAACACAAATGAGGTACAGAGACTCAGAGACATTAGAGGTGGGAGGAGGGCTCATAGTTCTGAAAACCTACTCACATCAGGAATGGGTTCAACGGCAACACTACAAATATACCATGAAGGGTATAGTACCCTCCAAAATCTATAAAGAAATAAGGGGGAGATGGGCAGAGGGGTAAGCAAAGAGTTAGGGAAGAAGACAAGGGAGGGATTCTTGAATAGGGGGAGGTTAAGTAATAATAGCAAGGCAAGTTATTGAGCAAAAGGAAAGACATGTGAGTATGTATAGGTGCGTATATATAACATATATACATATGTATACATAAATATATCTTTTTATAACTATAGTTTGTTTCAGGGTGGGAGGAGGGATGAAAGATACACAGCAGAGAACCAAAGAAAAATTCATTAGGAAGTAAAAAAAAATGAACATTCAAGAATACAATTTCTTCTATTAATATATATACTCTCTTGATTTGGTAATCTTTTGTTATATATTTTGAATTCTCCATGATGTCTTGCTGGATACATAATTAAAAAAAAAAAAGGAAAAATAAATAAAAATACTAAAAATACAAATAAAACCAAAAGAAAAAAAGTTAAATAATATAAATACATTTTTTTTAAAAAATCTAAGAAATAAGATGACCTCTGGGCTATAATCCTGTCTCTGAAGCTTACTATCTATGTGATCAGAAAACTCACGATTTCTCTGTATTTCAGGGAAATCCTAAGTAAACTGAATGGAAAATTTGATATTTCTTCAAAAGACAAATTATAAATTAATTAAACTATGGGATTAGTCCCTATTTCTCCCTGCCTTTCCTCATTGGCAAATAGTTCTTAAATATGAAGAGGGGTAGCAAGTCTAGGAGAGTGTACAGGAGACTGACTTAACCCCTATCTCTCATATCTTGAAAGCTCATGTCTAAGAGTCAGTAAAAGAAATGTCTCTTTGTTTAAATTTGAATCTATGGGTTGCTTCCCCATTCGCTGTAGTTTTATGTAAGATTACATTCTCATTCAATGAGGATGGGGGGGAAGGAAAGAATCTATTTATTGTTCTTCTGAGGGCTCTTCTGTCCATGCCCAAAGCCCTCCCTTTCACCTCTCCATATGGTGAGAGTGACTGCCCTTCTCTTGAGAATCAATTTTCTCTTTGTACGTTGAGAAAGCTCTGAGATTTATTGGGTGAGTTGCATAGCACACAAAACCATGGATTATTAGTGATGGGAAACATGAAGGGAATTCTCACACTACTAAAATCAGAGATTTCCTGGGAACTGTTGGTTTCATTTGTGGATAAGGTACTCCCAGGGGAAAAAAAAAAAACCCTTTATCAATGCAGATTGATATATTCTATGCAACTTAGAGTTTTAAAGAGTTTTTCTGAGAGGGATATGAGACATGAATGAATGAATGAATGGACATGTATTGAGATTTTACCATACAAAGAGAAAAGCTAGCTAATCACTATACTCAAGGAGCTTACATATTAATAGGGAAATAACATATACAAGCCAAATCTTTTTAACTTTATGGCCAGATATCTAGCCATAATTTTGCTTGTTCATTTCTTTTAGTTTTATCTGGAATTTTCTTTGCAAAAATCTTTGAATGATTTGTCATGTCCTTTTCCAAATCATTTAACATATGGGAAAACTGAGGCAAATAGGGTTAAGTAATTTGCTCAAGGTCACACAGCTGAAGTGTCTGAAGTCAGAGTTGAACTCAGAAAGGTAAGTCTTTCTCCTGAATTCAGATCTGGTCCTCTATCTACTGTTCCACCTATCTATAATACCATGCTGCTTCTGTTCTGGAAAAGATACAAAATTCAAGATGCTTTCTACCTTCTGAGAGCTCACCTAAGTTAAGTATGGAAGTTTAGTTTAAGAGCCTTTCTCAAATTACTATAATATATCCTAGAACAGAAATTTTAAACCAATTTTCATGATGGACCCCTTTGCCAATCTGGTAGAGCCTGTATGGGGAACCAACGTGGCAGTGTAAGAGGAAGCATTAGAGACTAACCTACCTTCCATTCCTCTTTGACAAAGATCTAGAGAATTGTTGGCAAAGGGAAGAAGAAATCAAAGTGAGTGAAATCACAGTGAGTCACTTTTTCAACCCAGTATGGCTTAAGGAGGTGGACCCAGAGATCTGCAGACACTTGGGAGAGAATCTGGATAGGAGAATATGTGGTGGATCAAGAGGGAGCAGAATTTCAATGGCCAGGGATTGAGAGATGAGTGAGACAGAGAACCATGGCAAGAAACACAAAGCAGAAAGAGATCCTAGTGGTTCCCTGAGAATGCCCTGGTTTCAGGAACTAGTAGCATCTGGCAGTCACCTTTTACCCTCTTCTGAGTCATTAAACAAGGATACAGAGGTCATATGTATTAGTCCTAGCTGTATATTGAACACAAACAAGTTCTAAGGAGCCCACGGGATCTGTGTGGCTCCAAACTCCTGAGTAGAGTATAGCATCCCAGACCAAAAGAGAGCTGGCAATTCAATTGTTCTGAATATGCAGACCCTCCCAATGAACCAACAGTGATGGAATCAAGCAAAAGTCTGCTGTAACTCCCAATCAGAAAAAAAAAAATTCAATAAACCCAAAACTAATCAGGAATTTGCAGAATTCAGACCAAGAAGGAAGTGAATAGACTTCCCTCCATCTATCATACCATCTTGAGAACAATGAAAGTTTATAGATTCCTATCTAGAGTTGTAAAAACAGCAGAAGGATGTAGGAGGAAAAGAAGCTCAAGCCAGACATAACCCCATCTTCCTGAAGTATACAGAATACAGATATAAAGTCCAATGTCAAGACTTAGGCTAAAAGGATCAACAAAAAATGATCATATAGAGCTCTTGTGGTATATGGTTATGATGTAATACCACAGTGCTATAAGAAATGATGAACTCGATGACTTTAGAAAAAACACAAAAAGACTTGCATGAAATAATGAAAAGCAAAATGAGCAGAATCAATAAAACAGTGTATACAGTGACTTTGAACAAATAAGTTTTCATTTTAAAAAATTCTTTTTTATGTAGCATAGGTTTTTGAAGAGCAGGGGAAGAATGATATAGGGGAAATGTAGGGAATGTAAAAACAAAACATAATAAAATGTATTTTAAAAAATAAAAAACATAATTTAATTTTAGTTTATTCCAATAATAATTCATTTATCTAGAAAATCATTTATTTAATAATTCCTGGATTCAGGAAGGAAACCAAAGGAGCCTTCTAAGAAACCAAATTTGTTATATATTTTTAAAAATCATTCAATTAAGTTCATACATTTGACTTATGGGAGAAATATTCAGTACCATCTCCTACAGATAGTGTGGTAACAAATGCCGGTTAATTAAACATTCTGGTTGGTAAGACACTAGTTAATTGAAGTTTTACAGTAATTATGCTTTTCTGATCAATAAAATTTGCAGTAAAAAGCTTAGTAACATCCTTTAAATAATGGACCCTTGTTCACTGAAATCTCCTAGAGTCATTGACCTATAAACATAATCTAATGAAAATGGAATTCTTGGAAATTACTATTACTCATACTCATTAGCACTCTACATGGAAAGGTCAATGTAAAGCTCATCTTCACTCAGAGAGACAATAACCCTGAGGGGATTGTCACCTTAGAATGCTAATGACGTCAGGAACCCTTGGGAAGACTATCACAAGATTTTAAAAGCAAATAAGGTCACTCAAAGCTCAATGATGAATCAGTACTTTTTGAGAATATTTATGAGAAGTGATAAAATACAAAATTTCATATTTTTATCTAAGCTTATATAAAGGCTTGACTATTAGCCTAAGTTTAAAGCTAGACACTCAAGTCCCCTTTTTATTATTCTTTTCTCCAAGTTACTTGGCAAAACATCAAGGAATATATGCCATAGACACATATAGAGATTTTAAGACTATTTTGGAGAGCAATGGACTTGAAATCAAAGACCTTTTGTTTCAGTTCTAATGGCATGTCTATGGGGAAGACTCTTTTAATTTCTCTTAAACCTCAACATCTTATCTGAAAGATGGATATAGTAATAGCCATCTCAAAGAGGTCTTGTGATGAAAACATTTTGTAAATTTTAAACTGCTATATAAATGTAAGCAATGATGATCATGATGATGACAAAGCAAGACCTTCTAGATAAACCTGTACAATCGTGAGAATCTCCTGAAAAGTCAGAGAAAGCAAATGAGTGGTATTGGTCAAAATGGAAACAGCTTCTAAGAAATTGTTCCTTTATTTGGATTAATTTTTTGTGACAAAAAATAAAATGCTTGTGTTTCAATTCATCTACACCCACACCCCCTCCCAGGGAATGGGTAGTAAAGGGGAATAGAAAGTAATAAGCATTTACTAAGTATCTACTGTGTGCCAGTCACTTTTTAAACAGTGTCTTATTTGACTTCCTACTAGGAAGTCAAGTTAAAGTTTTTACAAGGAAGAATATATGGATCAGTAACACAAGCAACCTCAATGACAAATAATACTTAATAGCTAACACAAAAATAGCAGCTTTGTGTGTGTTTAGGTATATTATTTTGTTTTATCCTTATAATAAGCCTTGGATGTAGATATTATCATTATCCTAATTTAACAGATGAGGAAACAGAGAGATTAAGTGATTTGTGCAAAGTCACAAGGTCAATAGTCAATAAACATGTATTAAGCATCTACCATGTAGCCAAGTATCATGCTAAGCTCTGGGGATATGAATTGCCAATTAATTTATTAATTTGTTATTGATTTATTGAAACCCAGAGAAAAGGGGGAGGGGAATATTCAAAAAGGGGACACAAAATACAGCTATCCACTTTTGCTTTCTTACATGAATTACTTGAATGTCTATGAACAGATTATAGTCTCAATCCTGCTGCTTACATGGGAGCAAGAATGCCTGGTTTGTTGGATACTTTTTAAGAAAGACTACAATGGCAGCACATGAGGAGTAATTCCTCGAACATGATTTAGTAAGACACAAAGATTACAGAGGCAAATTGCATCAAAAGTGTAATGCTGGAGAAACTGAGGCAAGATAGAGATTAGAGAGTTTTTAATATTTTATTGAGAGGGAGAGATTGTGGTAGGGACATGGTCACCCAGGGCTGTGCCTCAAAGCATCTTACAAATTGGAAGGATTTAGGAAGTGTCCAACTAGAGTCAGGAAGTCTGAAACTTGGAGATACCAATTAGGTATCTGAGATAGGACATTTGGAGTTTTATCTTTTGGAATGTCAGATTTCCACAGCCTTAATTATCTCAGTTCTAGTGAGCAGAAAAGGGGGTTTGCAACCAGAGGGATTGAGGCAGAACAATTCAAGGAAACTGAGTTAGGACAATAAAAGGGAACTGTGGCACAACAAAAGCATATGAACAAATGATACATGGTAGATACAGAGGCAAAGGGTGTAGGGACAAGAGGTGGTATGGTAGAGGAAGACAAGCATCAGGGAGAAAAGAATGGCAAAGGGGGAGGTACACAAAGTTACTTACATAACCTCAAAGTGGAGATGAGAGCCCTCAGGCATTATGGACCACTAATTTTTTTTTAAGTGCTGTGTAAGGGTCCTTTAAATGGGTGGCCACAGAGCAATAGGAGATTGAGTGGTCAAGAAGTAATCTCTGTGGATATAGGACTGCCCTGTGGGTGGGATCCTGGCCATATTGAGATAGCTTCGTAATGGGTGACGGCTCTCTCACTGGTTGGCTATGTGTGTGACCTCACAGGCCCTTTATAAGCCTACTGCAGATAGCAGTCGCTCTCTTTAACCTGGATCCCTAACCTGGGGTAGCTGAGCCAAGCTGATGGATTGCTGAGAGGTAAGGAGTTTGGTAGTGAACATGTGAGTCTTCAGACCAGGTGTTCACTAGGGAGCTAACAAGTCAGGCATTAAGTCAGGGTATTATGTGAGTAGGTATAATAAAGGCTTTTAAGATTACACATGGCTGTTCTTGAGCGTGCTACCGGTTATTAAACTACTACTCAAGAAATCATGGCCAGAGACCTTTGAAGGCCTTAGAGGAGGCGAGCCGGGTAGAGTTGACACTGCAAAAGTTAGTGGTCAAAGGTACTCTGTTGGGCCTAGGACAGACTAGTAATTGTAACTGCCAGGGGTGCATGTAACAGTGCTGGGCAGAATTGAGGGAAGGGAGAGGAACTGGAGGGCAGAAGTTTTATAAAGGAACAGACAGAGCTTGTTCTCAAAAAGTTTACAATCTAGCAGGGAAAACAATATGTAAAAGAAAGCTAAAAAGTAAGGAGTAAGAATGCTTTAAAAGTACAGAGCATTAGTAAGCCAAAACGAAACAGAGCATCTAGTATTTGAAATAAGATTCAAATTCAGATCTTTATAAATCCAACTCTCACCACTCTATCAACTACACCACTTAGTTACCTTTAGTTAATTTTACAATGCTTGGAGTTGAAAATAAATTTTTGAAGATGAAATGTACAATCAGAATATAATAATACTGATGAGAGTTAGGAAAGGGGGAGCCCCTTTTGGTTTGGCGCAAGGATACCTAGTTAAATGCAGTCTAGTGACAGCACAGAATCCCCTGTAAAGGAACTTACAGAGCCGAAATTGATTAAAAAAAAAAAAAAAAAAGGTTTATTGTAGGGGTTTGGAAGTAAGGTTAAAGGTAAAAAGACACTAGGGCCAGAGCTGGTCGCCAGGCAGAAAGGAACCCTTACATGGTCAGCATAAGGAACCATGTTTTAGGGCTCCTGTAAGGAGTGGACTCCAGGGTTTCCTTTTTATGATCTTGAAGGTGAGTGGAGTCCCAGGCTCCTGGCTGGTTTCAGCCAGGGTTAGCATTGAATAGAATTCAATGGGTTTTTAGATAAGGAAGAAGCTATTTGTGGGGGTTGGGGAAACTTGAGCAGATAGTGGGAGGCTAGGAAAGCCCAAATTAGCTCGGATCTGGTAGGGGGCTGGGAAAGCCCAGATATCATTGGAATTCAAAAGGTGCTTTTTGACTAGGATTTGTGAATCAAAGATCCTAGCTTCTTCAGCCATGGGGGGGTTGGGAATCAGAAAGGAATCTTAAAGGGACCTCAACCCACATCAATACAAAGGGATTTTTACAGTAGTTTTAAGGTTTGTAAGTTACTATACACATAGCATCTTATTTATTCTTCAGGTACTGTAGATATTTTATCCCATTTAACAAATTTCAAAAAGCTTATTATTGTATTATAAGTTGATCATACAAATGCTGAAATAGGAATCAAACTCCCACCTTCCTGATTCCAAGTTGAACATACTCCATTTCCTTATCCAGCTCATTTTACAGATGAGGAAATTGAGGTAAATAGGGTTAAGTGATTTGACCAAGGTCACATAGTTAGTGTCTAAGGCCAAATTTTAATTTAGGAAATCTTCCTGACTGCACTCTGCCACCTAATTGCCCCTTCCTATTTGCTTAAGGGAAAAGGCAAGAAACCAAGTAGAATTTTCTTGAAATAAAAATTTTAATAGCTAAAATTATAGTTTTGCTATAAACTATCCTACTAGAAGGCTCAAGTAGTTGAATATAAGCCATAAGAAATAAATATAAAGACAATATATGTCACCATAAGCAAATTTTTTTTTAAAATGCACACCAAGAAAACTGAGATGGAAGAGGAAAGAATATTTATCACATAGCACATAAGTAGATATTCAATAAATATATGGACATAAGGAAGAAAATAAGGAGGATGTCACCCTGTTACCCACCTTGTGAGGGGACCTAGACAAGAGACACAACTAAATTTTGTTTTAGATATTTCCTAGGAATTTTACTACAGAATACAGGCATAATGATTCAAAGAAAGAAACTGAACCTATTGTCCTCAGATATCTAATATAAAATCTAGTCAATGTGAGTCTAGAGCTTAAGGGAGACCTGAGTCATCTCACAATGAAATAATTCTCAGTCTTTTTATATATCAGAAGGACTAGATATTAATTCAAAGGAGATAGAAGCAACTTCTACTTTTTCCGATATTACTATATTCAAAACATTGGGAATGTCTTTTTAGCCTCTCTAAGCCACATTTACTTCATCTGGAAAATATACATCCAATCTATCTCCCATAGTCATTCTGAGGAATATGCTTCATGAATCCAAGTATGTTTTGAAAATGAGGAAGCTTCAAAATGCAAGAGACACTTAACTATTAAAATAACTATTAGTTGAATATCTTAAGCTAGCAGTTATCCCTATGAGGATATAATTCAGTAGGTACTGAATCATTTTCCAATCCAAAATGCCACCCAAAGCTTTCATAATGTATTCTAATCAACAGTATTCCTTCTCATTGCAATGAACTCTGTTGTAAGATATTCCTAAGCTCTATTTGAAAACTTTATTGTTTGTCCATATCCTTGCTTACACAGAATATTGTTTCTCTTGAATTTAGTCATTGCTGAGACTAAGCCTAATTTCCCTTGAATTGACTTCTACATTTTATGTTTTAAATATTAAATGTGACTGCTTGAAATCAGAGCTCTAGGATTGTCATAAGGAAACTATTTAGCAATGGTTTTCCATACACTTGCTTACCATGCAACAGAAATATTTCTGCACACTGTAGTCATAAAACAGTGAAGCTTGTTCCTTTCACTGAAGTTATACTGGTATTATTTTCAGGGGAGGGAGGAGAAGTTCTCATACTTTCCTCTCTACTACTATGTTCTAAATAAGCATAGACTCTTAGAAGGAATCTTAGGCAACAGCTAGTTCTAGGATTCTTAACCTAGAGATTGTGAATTTGATTTCATATTCATGAATTTAATATTCATGTAATTTGAATGTAATGCATGTATATATGTATGAATGCATAAAACATACTTTACTGCATGTTATATGTGTGTGCATATGCATGCATATATTCACACATATATAATACCCCAGTACATATATACACATAAATACATATTATACATATAAATATAAAATAAATGCTCTCTATATATACTTTATACTTATATTTTTAAATAATAAATTTATTTTAACTTATTATTTTCTATATAATTCATATAAAATGCCTTTATAATATATATCATGAGTTGTTGTTTTAGTTGATTAGTTGTGTCGATTATTCTTTATGACTCAATTAGGCAGGCACTAGAGTAGAGTGCCATTTCTTTCTCTAGTTAATTTTGGTATTATTATTCAGTTATTTCAGTTAATTCCAACTCTTCATGATCCCATTTAGGGTTTTCTTAGAAAAGATACTGAAGTAACTTATCATTTCCTTCTCCAACTCATTTTACAGATGAGGAAACTAAGGCAAATAAGGTTAAGTGACTTGCCAAGTGACTGTTCATGTCAAGTATGTACATCTATATAGAAAGATATATCTCTTATAGATATAAACATATAGATAAATATAGAGAAATGTGTGTAGGTAATATGTATGTATGCATATGAAACATCATCTTACAGATGTAGAAACTGTTCAGAGAAAAGTAACTTTACTCTGCAACAGCATGATAAAGTGTATCACAATAAAGAAGGCACTAAATCTCTACAAAGGTCTTCATTGCCACTTGCTAACTGTATGATCTTGGGAAGTAACTTTACCTTTTGGGGCCTCAGTTTCTTCATATGTAAGATGAGAAATTTGTATGAGATGAACTCTGAGGTGTCTTCAAGCTCTAAATCTATTATCTTATTGATAGTATATTCCTTTCTCTGGATGTTACAGATAAGGAAAGAAAAGCGATTTTATGCTCCTACTTCATTCTTTAAGAATACTATAAGAAAGCAACATACTAAAAATAGCTAATCAATAAATAGACAGGAAATCATTTTGCTTATTTATTTTAACCACTGTAAGTAAGTAATGCCTGTGGAGAGAGATTTGGTGGAAAAAATAAGATAGAAGCTACTTTTAAAAATATATTAACAGCTCACAGGTTCATTCAGGTTCAATACACATAGAGGTTTCATCAGAAACAAGCCATTACAGAAAAAAACATTTTCTGTTATTTTTGCTCTTTCAGTAACTGTCTAGCAAAGAGCAAGAATGTGTGAATGTGATTCTACAGTTGACTGATTTATAAAAGTTGCCTTTTTTCAAGGTCACAGGTAGCAAAAGTAAACTTTTAATTGGGCAGAACTTAAGAAATAGAGTTCCTAGCAAACAACAGCATAAACTAATAGCAAGAACAACTTGAAAGATCTACATTCATTTCAGCAGCATATGCTCAAGTGAGTATAGCTGGAAAATAAATTACTGGTAAACCCATGTAGACCATATCCTCTGCCCATCTTCAAATCCCTCCACACAGATGCACTAAATGAGATAGACTGCCAAAAGAAAGCATCAATTTAGAGGTGAGAGGTGGTTCCCTTCATCTACAAAAAATCTCTTCATTTATTATAAGCATTAGCATTAGCATTTATATAATGCTTTAAGCAGGAGTATGCTAGGACCTGTTCAGACTAGTTTGCAGCTTGCTAGAACCAATTGTTAAATTTTCAGATTGAGCATTAATAACTCAGAAATAAGTAAATGCTATAAATCAGGGCTTTATTGTTTTGTTGATTGCCTCAACTTGAGAAAATGTTAAAAATGCAGGTAAACATTTAAGGTGTGGGGATTTGGGGAAAGGGACAATTCTAATAGATTTGCAATGGAGGAATCCATCTGCATCCAGAAAGAGGACTATGGGGACTGAATGTAGATCAAAACATAGTATTTTCAGCTTTTTCTGTCATTTGCTTGCTTGCTTTTGTTTTCTTTCTCATTTTTGATCTGATTTTTCTTGTATAGCATGATAATTGTGGAAATATGTATAGAAGAATTGCAAACCTATAATATATATTAGATTACTTGTTGTCTAGAGGAAGAGATTGGGGAAAGGAACGGAGAAAAATTTGGAACACAAGGTTTTGCAAGGGTGAATGCTGAAAATTATCTTTGCGTATATTTTTAAAATAAAAAGCTACACCCCTGATTTTAAGGTTTGCAAATAATTTTATAAATATCTCATTTGGTCCTCCTGAGATAATCCAGGGAGATAAGTACATTAATCATCCATTATTATACAGATGATGCAGTTATGGAAGAAATTGTGACTTCCTTATGGTCAAATACTTTATAGAGGTCTGAAACTAGATTTGAACTCAAGTTTTCCAGACTACAAGTCAAGTGCTGATGGTATAATCTTCCTGAGTTCAAATCTGGCCTTAGACCCTAACAAGCTGTGTTATCTTGGACAAGTCATATAATCCTATTTGCCTTAATTTCCTTTCTTGTTATCAGTTGCCATCAATTTCCTCTGTCAACTAGGATTTATTAAGTATATACTATGTGCTAATTGCTGGTAGTATAAAGGTAAAAATATACCCCCCTTCTCAAGGGACTCACAGTCTAATGGGGGTGACATGCAATCAACTATGTAAAAACATGATGTATTCAGAATAAATTGGAAGATGTCTTATAATACTGGCATATGTGCCTTACTGAAGATGGAACTTAAGCTGACACCTGAAGAAAGGCCAGGAATTTAGGAGATAGATATGAAATGGGAGAGCATCTCATAGAGACATAACCAATATATCCTTAGAGTTGAGAGATGGTATAAAAAATAGCAAGGAGATCAGTGTCGGTGGATTACAGTGTAGGGAGAGAGGAGTAAAGTGTAATAAGACTGGAAAGGTAACAAGGAGCAAAGTTATGGAAATTTTGCCTTATTTCTAAAATGGAAATAATACCACCTACCTCACAGGGGTAGTTGTGAAGATCAAATAAAATAATATGTATATAGGATATGTGTGTGTTGCCCTTATAGGCTATGAGAATGCCCAGGTGTTTTGTCTAAATGTAACTCTTGGAGAGGCTTTGACAGATAGTTTTGAATTCTTACTCATCATTCTCCAAGGAAAACCAACTCTTAACTACTATGGAATTGTAGAAGGGACCATGATACCAACTATGCTACTTTCCTCTGAGAAAGAAGGGTACCAGACTAAAATTATGTTTAGTCTGCTCCTCCACTTAATATCATTATTCTAGTGAGATGATTTTTGGTTAGATTTAAAATTCTTTCATGGTCACTATTCCTTAAAGTTAGGTATATCTTAAGCTTATATTATAAAGTTTGACTCTTTCCCACAAAAAAATGCTAGTTATATTTAAAAAAATCATGGCATTTAGTAAATCCCTTTATCTAAGCAGATAGAAAATTGACATCAGAAAAAGTTATGTAGGCAACAGCTATGTCCAGATTAACATGAATAATGAATCCATGGAAATAGTCATGGATTCAAATCACTCTATCTGAAGTCATAATTATGTATATATCATATAATATACAGAGCAAATGAGCTCTTCCACTATAAGTGAGATATTTTAGGTCAGCTAAGAAAGAGGCCCAATCTTACCAAGAGATATCAAAGTCTCCAGAAAGAAAAATCATGGAGATTTGGGGGGAACAACTTTCTTCTCAATGCTGCCTTCCAAAGTGAGTTCTCTTTCTCCATGGTTCTCTCAACAAAGAAAGATTGATATCAGTGAAGAAACAAGAAAGAAAAATCTTCCAGAAAGAAGGCATTCATGTACTAAAACTATATAGTTGTGTTACTCAAGACTTGGCAGTTTCTTAAAAAAAAAAAAAAAAAAAAAAGTTAAAAGGAGAAACAATATTCCCAAAGGCAAAAGGTAGAGGCTTACAACCAAGAATACTTTATCCAGTAAAACTAAGTATAATCTTAAAGGCAGGAAAGTGGAGAGAAAAATGATTTATAAAAGAGTAGAAAACTTTCAATCACTCCTGATGAAAACACCAGAAATGTGTAAGAACTTTGAAGTATAAGCACAGAATTGCAGAGAAACCTTGAAATTTAATCTCATTTGAGTAATTGGAAGGAGTTTCATGAAAATTAATGGTGATAAAAGAAATCATATCCTTAGAACTTTCATGTCTTCAAAGTTATTAAGGGGATTAAGAAAAAAAAAAAAGAGGGACCATAGCAGCAGAAGGATTGATTATGTTCTGAAGGTTCAAAGAAAGGAGAGAGAAGGCAGGACAAAAAGAGGAATATATGCCAGTTAAAATGGTGAAAGGAGGAAGAAGGAGGTGGTGCTTACTACTATTCATACTTGAGGTACATGAGGAGAATATAGGAACAGAGAAACAAGGTATAAGATTGATATAGATTTGAACTCAGGAAAGATGAGTCTTCCTGATTCCAAGCCTGGCCCTTTATCCACTGTACTATCTAGCTGCCCTCAAAAAAGAAAATAAATAAATAAATAAAAATTTTTTTTTTTAAATCTTGACAAATTGAAGAAATCAACAAACTGAAGAAATTAAGACTAAGTGACTTACCCAAGATCACACTGTCAGTAAGCTTATGGGGCAGAATTTGAACTGAGGTCTTCTTGACTATGTGTAGCACTATATCTGCTGTGCTATATAATTGCTTCATTTAAAGAAAATGCCAACACTTGGCCAGACATCTTTCTGATATGGTGAATGTGAAGGCAGAAGAAACAATAGTCTATTTCAATTATTAATTACCTATTTTTTGAATCTTTTATTGCAAGTAAATTTATTTTTCTTACTTTTTACACTTCATGAATATTTAATGTTATTTCAACCATTAGAGCTAGGCTTGGCTTATATAGAACAAAAAATGATTTCTGAAAGGAATTACTAATATCATTAATAATAACCCAATTACTAATAATAACCCCTCTTCTGATACCTCCTCATGTTACAAATGTGAATATAGGTTCTCAGTGATAATACTATTTATTTTTATTGGTAGTATTTTTTCCCAATTACATATCAAGACAATTTTTAACATTCATTTTGACCAAATTTTGATTTTCAAATTTTTCCCTCTATCCCTCTCCTAAAATGGTAGACAATTTGATATAGATTATAATGTGCTATCATGTAAAACATATTTCCACATCAGTCACAGAAATAAAAAAAGAAACATCAAAATGAAAAAATAAATAAATAAAAAGAATAAAGAGAAAAAGTATGCTTAAGTCTGTATTTAGAGTCCAGCAGTCCATCAGCTGTCTGTGGACAGCATTTTCCTTCATAAGTCCATTGTACTTGTCTTGGATAATTTGTTGCTGAAAAGAGCTGATCATCATACAATATTGCTGATACTGCTTGTCTTGGATAATTTGTTGCTGAGAAGAGCTGATCATCACACAATGTTGCTGATATTGCATACAAAGTTTTCCTAGTTTCACTTCTGCTCATTTCACCAGTTCATACAGATCTTTTCAGGTTTTTCTAACATCTTATTCCTTTCAAATTGCACAATACTATCCCATTGCATTCATATGCTACAGATTTTACAGTCATTCCTCAATTGATGGGCATCCCCCTCAATTTCTAATATTTTGCCATTGTGAAAAAGGCTGCTATTAATATCTTTGCATGTAGGTCTTTTTTTTTCCTTTTTTTAAAAATTATTTATTTGTTATACAGACCTAGTAGTGGTATTACTGGATCAGAGTATGTACATATTGGTTGCCCTTTAGGCATAGTTCTAAATTGCTGTCCAGAATGATTGGATCAGTTCACAAATCAACAATTCATTAGTGTCTCAATTTCCCCACATTTCCCCAACATTTATCATTTTCTTTTTTTTTTTTTTTTTATCATATTAACCAATCAGGTAGGTGTGAGGAGGTGGTATCTCACAGTTGTTTTAATTTAATCAAAGGTGTTTTAGGGCACTATTTCATGTGACAATATATAACTGTGGTTTTTTCATCTTAAAACTGTTCATAGCTTTTGATCATTTAGCAATTATGGTATGGCCTATACTCTTATAAATTTGATTCTGTTCTCTATATATTTGAGAAATAAAGACTTTATCAGAAACACTTGGTATAAAGTTTGTTTCCCAGATTTCTGCTTTCTATCTAATTTTGGTTGCATTGGTTTTGTTTGTGCAAAAGCATTTTAATTTAATATAATCAAAATTATCTATTTTACATTTTGTAATGTTCTCTGTCTTGTGTGGTCATGAATTCTTCCCTTCTACATAGACCTGACAGGCATCTAGTCCTTGCTCTTCTAATTTGTTTATGGTGTCGCTCTTTTATATCTAAATCATGTCTAAATCAGGTCATGTACCCATTTTGACCTTATCTTGGTATATGGTATGAGTTATTGTCTAATTTTTTGTTTTTTGTTTTCCAGTTTTCACAGCAGTTTTTTGTCTTTTCTGTTTCCATTCAGTTTTCTCCCAAGGTGTGTTATATCTAATTTTTAAAATATTCTATACACCTCCTTAGCATCTTTCTTGTTTATTTTTTGGTTGGAGTAATCAAGTTCTGAGAAGGGACAGTTAAGATACGCCACATATTTTGTATATTTTTGTTCTTTGTTTCTTCCTATAATTCACTTAACTTCTTTAAATATTTGGATGCTATACCACTTGGTGCATGTGCTTAGTATTGATATTATTTTATTGTCTATAGTATCTTTTAGCAAGATGCTATTTCCTTTCTTATTTCTTTTAATTAGAGTTATTTTTGCTTTTGCTTTGTCTAAAATCAGGATAGGTAGTACTGCTTTTTTTTTTTTTAACTTCAGATGAAATATAATAGTCTCCTCCAGCCCTTATCTTTATGCTATGTGTCTCTCTCTGCTTTAAGTCTGTTTCTTGTAAACAACATATTGTAAGTTTTCATTTTTTTATCTACTCTGCTATCCACTTCCATTTTATGGAAGAGTTCATAGCATTCATATTCACAATTATGATCATTAAGTATATTTCATTTTTCTTCCTATTTATCATCTTTCCTTTCAGTCTTTCCCTTCTCTCTCTCTCTTGTTTTTTTTTTTTTTTTTTTTTTTTTTTTTCCCTGAGGCAATTGGGGTTAAGTGGCTTGCCCAGGGTCATAAAGTTAGGAAGTGTTAAATACCTAAGACCAGATTTCAACCCAGGTCCTCCTGATTTCAGGGCTGGTGCTCTATCCACTGTGCCACCTAGCTGCCACCAGCCTTTCCCTTTCCAACAGTGGTTTGTTTCTGTCTACTGCTTCCTCTAAACTGATCTCTCTTTGGTCAGTCCATACCTTTGGAAAGAGATGGAGGTATACCTTTGCCTTTTATTTAACCTCCTCCCCATATTCTTTTTTTTTTTTTTTAATAATTCTCATTTCTTTTTCCCAATTTTTCTTCTACCTCTCCTATGATTTTTAAGTTTGAACTTTTCCATGAGTTCCTTCTGGGATTAAACCCAATTCTTGTTTTTCTTTGGGGCTTTGTGCATAAGTATTTTGACATTGTTGTCTTCTTCTGAGTTTGTGTATTGATCTCTCCCATCACTGTAATAACTTTCTATGGTCAGATCTTTTTTATCATCATCATCGTCATCATAATCATTATTACTATTGAGTTTTGCTCATCTTTGGGAGCCTTTTTCCTTTCTTTTAAATTTGAGTTTTGCTCCCTAGGTGGAGGGGGGCACTCTTTCAGGCTTCTTGTGGCAGGGGCTATAGGCCCTGGCTATTTACCTGACACTGTATTGATATTGTCCTGAGTTTCATAGGGGACCCTTATGTCTGGTGCTGCACTGAAGGGTGTGGTAGGGTGTAGTTGGTACTACTGGAGGCCATAAAGGTCTGGCAACTTACCTGGTGCTGAAGCAGGATCCTAGTCCTGTTGTCTGGCATGTATTGAAGCTAATGAGATATTTTCTCCCAAGTTCCTTGGTGGTCTGGTCACTGAAGGCTGCCTATTTCTTCAGGGATATGCTGAAGTACATAATCATTCTCAGAACTGGAGTCTGCCATTTACGTGATTGTGCTGAAGCACATGTGGGGTCCTGGTATTGGCAGTTAATCTGTTCCACCACACTTAGTGCTGAGATGGGGTTCACTGGTAGCTTCCTGGGTTCCTTTCAGTCTTGGACTACACTCCCTTTTTTTCCAAGTGAGACTGACCTTTCCTGCCAATCTTCCAAGGTTCTTTGACTAAAATATTATTTATCTCCATCTCTTTCCTGGCTTTGCTGTTTCATGATTTGTTTTATGGCTCCATTTTATGGTTGTTTGGAGGTGAATATGGGAGAGTTATGGCGACTTATATCTTACTCTGTCATCTCAGCTCCTGGAAAAATATAATCAATTTTATTATTTCTTAAAACAAATTTTAGTCATCCCATTAAAACGGGGAAGACTGTATGGGAATGTGTGTGTATGTCTGTGTGTGTGTGTGTGTGTGTGTGCATGTATGTATGTAATAAAAGACTGTCTATTATCCATGGACCAGCCTAAGTCTGGATAGATTCAAAACCTGACTGTGATGAGATGAATTTCTCATCATCAACAATCCATGAAGATACTAAAATGATTACAAACTCCATCAAAAGATCAGCACCAGTGAAATTATACATTTTTAAATTATTGAAAGTATGCTTATCATTGGCAAACCTTTTATTTGCTATTACAATGTCTTCACATATTGTACTATAATAGAATAATGCCTTCATGGATTTACACATGCCCCCAAACTACATAATTCAAAAAAAAAAAATACTGATGTCTATTTTCATAGTTTTTCTATTTCCTTAAATTTTTTCCTTTGTACTAACAGTGCAATTCTGGCAATTCAATCCTCTCATTCTACCTCTTCTAAGTTGTTCCCTCTTTATTATTTAGGATGAGTAACTGAATGACTTTTGTTTTTAGTTTGTCATAACCATGTCTAAAGAAGGAACCAAAAACATCCTAATAAAAGACTGAAGAATTCTCCTATGAATATATGAACTTTTGTTTATGGATTTTTTTTTGCCTATTTTAGCTACTCTTTTTTTTTCCTTTTATCACTACACTAAATTGCACTGATTTTCTACAATGTATTTTACACTTAATTGTAGTGACACTCCTTCCATGCTTTCCCTATCATGCTATAGGAAATCCCCCCTCTCACACACATGATATCTACTTTTCAATTTCCCTTAATGTCTTTTCCACTATAATGTAATGCATTTAAATGCAGGAAGTGTCTTTATTTCTAATTATATTTGTATTACTAGCATCTAGCATAGTGCCTGGCATATTGTAAGCATTAAATGTTCATTGATTACTCAGATAGTTGAGGTTGGATTAGAGATATATATCCTCCAAGAGGAAACATCCTCTATATGGTAAAATAAAGAATATAAATATTGTAATTGTAGGTTCCAATAGATAATAGTTTCTTATATAATCTACAAAAAGAAGAATTAGCTAGTAAGAATTTGTCTTTATGTCTCCTTGTACTTCCCAGAACAGTGGGTGCTCAGACAAGCACACATGCATAATAGTCTGTAGTATAGATCTAGTCCTATGATGAGTACAGAAGAGTGACACACCAGCACAGAGCTTTATGGTATCCTTAAAGTGATCTACTTCCTTTATTTTGAAATTTCAAATTTACAAAACAGTCTTCTGAAATGCTGATTACATTATCTATATGACCCAGCTAAAGGTTATGAATGTATTATTACAGATATATTTCATAGTATAAATAATATATCAGAGAGAGGCAGTATGATATGGTAACTAGAGAGGGGAAATTGGGGAAATGTGGGTTCTCAACTCACTCTTGACACATACTGTAATTCTGTGCAAATTACCACGTGGCTCTCAGTGATTTCAGATAATTCACTAAAACTATAAGTGAGAAGAGGTGACTAATAGCAGTGATACAAGAAGTTTCTTTAGTTGGAGTTCCATATGCCCATGGAATCACAGGCTACTTTATAAATAAATTAAATATTATTTCAATATTCTGGTTTATTAGCCAACTTTTGTGAGGAAGTAATATATTTTATGGTAGGAAGAATTTTTTGATTTTTGACTCTGTAATGGAATTTTTAAATGTTTTTTTTTTTTTTTTCGTTTCTTCTTTCTGCAACTTTTGGTTAATTAAAAACCTGTCTTCTGTTAATATTAATCTCACCTGACCAAAACTTATCCCATGGGATGTGAAAATTTAATTTAAACACTTTCCTTAGATAAGGAGCCAGAGAAAGTATTTCAACTATCCCCGACTCCTTAGAAACATATAAAATTTCCTTCCCAGCGAACTTATTTGTGAACTCTCTAAATGTAGTTCAATTTGTATTAGTTTGCCTGTAGAGTTTGTTTGACAAGATGTGTTTCCTTAGGGAATGAATGAGACCATAACTTCAACTAATTTTGTACAACTTTGTGACATTGAAGGAAATTTTCTATTAAGAATCTGTCTTTTCTTTAACTTTTATAGTCTAAGAGGAATATACAAGATTGCAATGTTTAAACTGATATACTGTTTGCATTCTCAGTGAGTAGGATCAGGAAAACATTTGGAATTCAAGAAAAAATATTAAAAATAAGTACTTTTTAAAAGAACTATTTTTTCTGCTATTGACATAATTTTGCCAATGAGAGGGCTTGTTATAATCCTAGTGGTTCTTCTGGATTATTGTTTTCTCTGATGTTTGGTTATAATAATAAAACCTAGGTTTTTACCTCTTTAACTTCTGCATTGTACTAAATATATTTTGTCAGTAGTTGCCTACCATATGAACTCAGAGAAGGGATATTTTTCCCATAACAATACCACTGGTACCAGGTACCATTCTGCTTTGACAGGTGATCCAGGAGGGCAGTTAATGTTATTATTACCATTCTCACTTTACAAAATATGAAATTAAGTCCTAGAAAGGTTACCCAGGATCACATAGTATCTGAGGCAGAATTTGAATCCGGGTCTCCGGGTTCTTAGTTCCACTCCAATTAGTGCTACATTTATTGTTTTTTGCCTCAAGCTCCATGATGCAATTCCTAGTCCTTCTCCAAATATCAAGTATAAAATAAATAAACAAACAAACAAACAAACAAACAAATAAATAACAACTATAACAATTAACTTCTATCTTTATCTTTGGTTGTACCAGTTTAATTCCTTCCTGTGGGCAATGTATCTTCTACTGAACTGGAGGATGGAAGGACCCAGTTCTGGGAAGAGAAACAAGAGGAAAGAAGACATAAACCCTGACACCTTAGGGCTATTTAATTTGTCTCCTCTGAGTCACCCTGGTTCACACAGGTAGAAATTCAAAGTTTTAAATTAGAAGAAATCCTGCTGGGCATGATTTATTGCTCCTAAAATGGACTATTGCAAAGTAAGGTGTGAGAATCCTGTAAAATGATTCACCCCCAATTACAATTACTATTTTTCAATCACCTGCCAGGTGGCTGATATTTTTTTTATCAACTCTGTGCACCCTCTGTTATAGGTTTGCTTGACTTCTGGTAATCTTCCTTAGTTACTGAAAACTATTGATCTTCTTTTCCACACATCTCAGTTTGTTAATAAGTATCTCGTTATAAGTGTCCCCACAGACATCAGAGACCAGCTTGACCTGTTAAATGAGCAAAGTTGGTTCTTATTAGCATGTTCTTTACTCTAAGTTGAACCCAAGAAACTATAAACTGAGCCAAGTCTGAATTTCAACATCTCCAGAACAAAGTTTTTCCAATGGCCCAGCTTTATAAATATGGTTGCTCATCTATAGCTGGGAGTCATCTGTATAGTGTGGAAACAGGATAAGACCATGGAATAGCTTAGGAGGAAAAAAATCAGTGATCAATCAACAAAGATTCATTTGTTTTATACCTGCTGTGTTCCAGATACTCTACTTGGCACTGGATATACAAAGACAAAAATGAAATTGTGATTGCCCTCAAAGAGGACATTTTATTTTTACATCCTATTGGGAGATACAACATGTAGCCATATAAGTAAATCCAAAATTTAAGATACAAAGAATTTTAGGGAAGAGGAGAAAATGGTTACTTAGATAATGCTTACAGTTTCCTGTGAAAGTGGAAGAATAAAATGTAAAAAATCAGCCATCAAGCAATCAATCCATAAACTAGCATTTATTAAGTACCTCCCATATAGTAGTTAGATGTCTCAATAAATAGAACCATGGATCTGGATTCAGGAAAACCTGAGTTGAAATTCAGTCTCACATACTCACTAGCTGTGTGACCCTGGGCAAATGACTTATCCTCTGTTTGCCTAGGAAGAAGCTAGGTGTTTAGTGGATAGATAGATCCCTGAGCTTTGATTCAGAAAAACCCAAGTTCAAATCTGGCCTCATATTCTTAATAGCTATGATGCTAGGCAACCTCTGGTTACCTTAATCTACTGGGAAAAGAAACGGCAAAGTACTCCAGAAAATTCCATGGATAATGTGGTCCACAGATCATGAAGAGTCCAACCCAACAGAATGACTAATAACAAATGTTGCAAACATTATACTAAACAAGGGGAGAAAGGATTATCATTATCTAAGGGCTGACATGAAACAATAGAGCTTTGGAGTAAAATAATAATGATGACATTTTGATAGCCTGTTAACATTTTGCAAAGTATGAAATAATAAGTTTCACAATAACTCTGTGAGGTAGATATTGACATTCTTTTTTTTTTTTTTAATAGATGTGGAAATTGAGGTTCAAAAAGTTTGAATGATTTGCCTAGGATCATATAGCTGGTAAGCACCACAGATGGAATTGGAAGCCAGGTCTTCCTAAAACTAAATTCAGCAATCTAGCCCTTATGTAATGTTTCCTTGTATGCTAAAGTGAACTTAGAAAGCAAACTAGTTATTAGAAAAAATTTACAATTACATAGAAACATTTATACACTTTGGTACAACCTAAAGATGACACTGAATAGCATTTTTTAAAAAATATTCCAAATAAACTCTAAAAACCAAGGCACATCATCTCTTTTCACATGACAAAATTTAGTGCTTAATTCATCTTGTTTGATATTAAAAAACAAAATGGTGAAGTACACAGTGTTTCATGTGTAGTATGGAAGACCTAAATTCAAATCCAGCCTCTAATACTTAAACTAGCTTTGTTAAGTGGTTTATCAAATTAGCCAGAGGCTCATTTTTCTCATAAACTATTGAGATTTAAATGTGATTGTATCCCATCCCTCAAAGGTAATGCCTATGGTTTATTCTTCTCTCCAGTCTCTCAGAGTCCACAATGTAATATTCGCCACAATAGGTGTTGGTAAATACAGATCTCTTATAGTTCAGGGTTGATATTCAGGGATGATATTGCTGATGCTGCTAATGCTACTTGAGATATTCGTGTAACTTTTGTCTCCTTTCTTTTGCCTCCCAAATTGTTTCAAATTATAGAATTGAAATAAACCCTAGCATGTAACTAGTTCAAGCCATTCATATAAGAATGAGAATAATGATGGGAAATAAAGAAAAAATGGATTAAGAAAATAGCAAAGGTAAATGAAGTATTAGATCAGAGTATAAACGGAGTGATGATTGAAGTTTGTATAATCCACAGCAATAAAGAAGATAAGGGGCTTTTTTGGTAAATAGAGATAATAAAAGAATGGACAGAAATTTAATGAAAGAGTACATCTGTACTGAGTGTGAATAAAGGGTTTGAAAATAAGGGTTTGCAATTATAGAAAGAATGGTTTGAGAAGGCTTTTTTATCTTTTTGAGAAAAGAAGATGAAAAATTCTGGACCTGTAAATTTGTGAATACCATTTGGAGAAATGCCTGTTGGAACCAGTTTTGAGATTTCTCATGATTCCTGAGCTTTATTTCACTCATGTGGATATTTTTTTAATATAGAAAAAAGTTAGAATTGTGCAGTACAATTTAATATTGATATTTGATAGTGTTCTATCAAGTTACACTTACCCTATGGGAAATATAGAAATAAATTTGCAGCATGGAATTATTTGAATATGGTATAGTAAAATGCTGTCTTCTGAAAAATATTAGAAGGATGCATTCTAATATTTATGTGGAGAATATATATTCATTATAACATTATTAGGTAGCAGAGGTTATATTTATAATCTCCATGTTTCAGGAGAGATTTTGAATGATACTTTTTGTAATTATAAATCTAGATTGGGTTTGTCCTAAACTAAATAATAATGTGCTTTCACTTAAAGTAAGATATGTTCTATCAGGAGGACACTAGTGATGTTTAACTCTCTGTAGGTTTAATGCAAAATACACTTACTATTTGCAATTAATGTACTATGCTTAGAAATTGTAAGAACAAGAACTAAAAGTGTAATTGCACCAAAATTACTCTCCTGAATACAAAAATCAATAAAAAGATAAAGTGAAAGCTTTGTGAAAGCTAATTCCAAATTGCATTCAAGTGAATTAATCTTATTTGACTAGCAATGTTTTGTTTTATATTTTAATATTCAAATATTTGCTATGATTGGAATTTTAGTTCTTATATTATGATTTTTGAGAAATCATGGTTTAAGAAATACTTTCAATATGAAAGATGGTATTTAGAATGTGATATAATTGTATCCTTAGAAAATTAACTTTTCTCTTGATCTGACTGTTGATGAATTTTTTAATTAAGCTGTTAGAGTATATAGTCATAGTGTTTGTTGTTGTTATTGTTTTTCAGTCATTTCAGTCATGTCCAACTCTTCATGACTCCATTTGGAGTTTTCTTGACAAAAATATTGGAGTGGTTTTTCATTTTCTTCTCTGGCTCATTTTACAGATGACAAAACTGAAACAAGCAGGATTAAATGACTTGTCCAGGCCATGCAACTAGGAAGTGTCTGACACGGGATTTTAACTCTGGTCTTTTAGATTCCAGGACAGGAAGTCTATGTGCTGGGCCATCTTACTCCCCCATCATAATGTTTAAAAAATGCCAAATATTTAATTGAGTATATTTTGCTTTAAAATAAACAACTATAATAGCTTACTCTTTCAGAAAAGTACAAAAGACTATAAATTCTCCTCATTTGTGCTGTTCTTTGGGTATTTGCTAAGTTTCTATTTGGGCAAGATCAGGAAATCTTAACAGCCCTGGGGAAGAGAAGTTGCTATAAAAATGTAAAATTTTAAGGAAATGGAAGTAATTTGATAAAAAATTATGACTCCTAACAAACAAAGTAGAGAGGGTAGAAGTGACTTATAATTTGTCTTTTTTTCATAAATGATTTTTAATCTAATGCATTTTCATAATTAAGCCACTGATTATGCAAATTATAAAATTACACGTAGAATAGAATGCATTAAAGTTATACTTTCAAGCCAACAGTTTCAACCAACCCAGGAATCAAACATTTTATTTTTACCTTAGTGGTTAAGGTGTAATAGTTTAAAACATGGATATTTATTAGAATGAAAGGTTACAGTGGCCAATGTTTTTAGAGGTTTTGAGTACACTATTATGTATTCCCTATAGGTATGTAATTACAGAATGTAGTTATTTTCTTAACTTCTAATGACTGATTTTATTTTGCTACAGGATGGATTTAAACACCTGAAAGTAAAATTAGACCTCTTGTCTGTACTTGTTAACTAATTGTTATTTTAACAAAATGAGAGAAAAGTTAAAATGGGGAAAAGTGTTATGAATTTTTTATTTCCTTTTATTAAATTTTACCACTTGAAGCTCAGGGTTAGTTCTTGATATTTGGCTTACTCCTATCTCCTAATAATATTAATGTTATCCTGATGAAATCTGATTCATGAAATGATAATATTCTTTAATCTTAATGACTTTGGAGGATGCATGAGATCATGATTCTCTTTGACTAGACATCACAAAGATTTCTCTATGTTAAAAATTATTTCTCTGTTTCTCTGATATAATTTTTCTCTATAAAAAGCTTTGTCTAAACCTCAATTTTAGTTCAGAATTGTTGTTCTATATTCTAAATGTATGCTTAACATAATAAAGTTTAGCTTTCAACTTCTGGAATTTCTGCCTTATGCTAGTTATTTGGCATTATAATTATATTAAAATATTATAATATATTATATTATATTATATTATATTATATTATATTATAATTATATTATAATAGTTATTATTCATCCTATCACATGAGCTCAATGGGAAATATTATTATTTTCCCGATAATACAGTGATAGGAGATTTAATCCATTTATTTGTGGGAGTTCTCTCTGTCAAGAGCAAAGCAGTTGATAAATTCTTGGTTTGTCTTTACTTTATCTTTCAAAAGGAGAGGAGAAGGGCAAAGAAAACTATTCTTTGGAATTTGATTCTGATCAATAAATATGGAGAGTGTAGAAAAACCTATTCACTGTGAGTATGGAGACAACATCTCCCCAGAAAAAGTTACTTTAGAGGCCAAAAAACAGAACTATTGTATTATATAAATTGAGTCCCTAGGGTTGGCAAGAACAAGATAAATCAGACTCATTCTTTTCTGAAGGACACCTCTACCATCTTAGAGATTTCCTGCTCAAATAGAATATTCTGATAAAATTAACTATAGAGAAATTTAGCATGTTCTGGGGTCCCATTGTGAACTATTCTTCCCAAAAATTTTTGACATCCTGCCTTTATTATTCATCTTCCCAAATAAGGTAAATGTCTGAACAGCCTCCCCTAATTGAGCTTTTTTTTTTTTTTTTTTTTTTTTTTGCCATATAAAGTCACTCTAATACTGGGTCAAAACCCCATTTATGTAAGCACCTCTCTTTTTGTTCAGTAAAGTTGTTATTTTACTTGTCAACTATTCAATTGTCAACTTATCAACTATTGTAAACGAAGAAATGTATCTCCTAGTATTGCTCCTGGATTTATTGATCTCCAGTCAGACAGACCCAAAACAATTAGATGACATTTGAAATTCTTCCAATTCTGAGATTCTTTGATATTGACTTCAACTTATGGTCAAGATAGTCAAGAACTTGACTTGAGTCTGATGATTCAGAAATGACTGCTCTGTCTTTGATTTCTCCTTCCCTGTAAAAAAAAAAAAAAATAGAGTATCATTTGAAAAAATATCATTCAGATCTTGCCAACTGTCTTCTCAAAGAAAGCATTCATGATGTACTAATATGAAGTAGCTGAGCAATCTCTAGGTCTTTGGCCTCTTTTATTTCCTAGCTGCAAACTATATTCTCCAGCATAGTTTCTGTTGTCTTGCTTCCAATTTCAATTTTGATTTAAATGAATTTCAAGACATATGTTTAACTTATTTGTATTGTAAAATTTTCAACAGAATTTATATACCTCTTCATCCTCTACAATGGATACTACTACCTAATTATTATTTTTTTCCTGATATTGTTTGCTTAAGTACTGCAGAACAAAGTGGCCCAGCATTCATCTAAAATGAATAATGAACAACAACCTTTGTAAGTAAAGTTGACCCATAAACTAGAATTGGTCAGTTGGAAGACTTCTTCCTTCCTTCCTTTCTCCCTCCCTTTCTTCTTCCCATTCTTTTTTTCTTCCTCCCTCCCTTCTTCTCTCCTGCCTTCTTTCCTTCCTTCCTTCCTTCCTTCCTTGAGTCCAATTCACTTGCCTGTCATGGCATCACCTCCCTGATGTCATGGTCCTCTTTGAGAATGAAGGACAAACAACAGCATGTTTCTACTACTTTAGGATACAGGATAAAACCAATTTTACCAACAAAGACAGAGCATGATATGGTGGCAAAAATTTTGAACTTGGAGTCAGATAACCTCATTCAGTTCCTTGATCTACCACTTACAAAAGGCATGCAGTTTCTTCTCTGGTATTCTGTTTCCACATTTATAAAAAGAGTTAAATAAGCCCTCTAAAGTAATTTCCAGCTCTGAATCTCTAATCTTTGATTTGTCTCTCTAAGGAGAGTCTAAGGATAATCCTTTAATATTTGTCTGAAACATCTTTATATCTTTTTTTTTTCAGTTACAGAGAATATCAGTATGGAAATGGTCCAGTTCCTGTAATGAGTATGTCACCCCTTTGGTAATTGGACAAAGGTCACACATTAAGAGTGCCCACAGTTAAATTAGTATTTGTAGGCAGGCTAAAAAATGTGTAATACTCTGACCCCTTTCTCATAACTCTATCACTATCACTGTGGAAGCATTAGGAAACCACAAAGAACTAATGGCAAAACAACTTTTTTAACCATTTCTTTGTTCATCTCTCATGGGCTGCAAGCCCACTTGAAATCTCTCTTCAGAATTTTTTTCAAATTTCCTTCATAATACTGTTGACTATTAGTCTTATACCAGAGTTTATTCTGCTTCCTCTGCCATAGCCTGAACTTCCTACCTATTCTCTATTTTAAACAACAAAAGCAAGGACATTGCCTATATTTTTTAAATGCTGATATTAAATGATGAAATTTACATTCTCAAACATCTCAGCAGCTCAGAAGAAAAATGGTTCATCAGGCTGTCTGCCTCACATTATCAATCAGTGCACAATTATGATAGAAATGTGTCTATTAGTGGCCAGATCCACTCAGGAGGTATTATTACCCTGTTGACTCTACCCTACAAATCCAGTTTCTTTCTTTATCCCAGGGATTATCATGGTCAAAAAAAATCACCTAGTGGTTAACATTTTGATGACCAGTCTTTCTGTACTTGGTTAGGCTGATTTTTCAAACAACCAAATTATATTCATAGATGTTCCAGCTAAGCTTGCTCAAGTTTGTGCTCTGTTCACAAGGAGTTCTTTCCAGCTGTCAACATTATGTCTTGACAATCACTTAAATCAAATAGGATATTAGGCACAAAATCAGAATAATAGAAATTATGGTGGAAAATATTGTTATATAATCAAAAAATAAAAGTGGTCAAAGGTTTATAGGCTACTCAGCTGCCTCACGAAAATACATTAGCATAAATGCTTTCTTTAAGAAGATAACTGAAAGGAACTGGACATGTCAAAGTCTAGATATCATCAAGAAGATGACACTATGTCTTAACATAGAGGAGAGTGCTGATTGAAGAAATAGCATTACCCAGGGTCCCCATAGTTAATAACTGACAAATCAAGGATGTGAACTCCTTCAGCTCCAATGTTAGTAATTCAAGTGACAGCTATGTGGCATAGTGGATAGAACTATGGGACTAGAGTTAAGAAGAATTTAATTCATATATAGCCTTAGGCATTTAACTAGCTGTGTGACTACAGGCAAGTCACTTAATTTCTTTTTGCCTCAGCTTCTTCAACTGTAAAATGAGGCTGATAAATAGCAACTACTTCCCAGGATTGCCTGTGAGGATCAAATGAAATCATATTTTTTTTAAGTATTTAGCTCAATTCCTGGCACATAGTAGTTGTTTTCATTTTTCCTTTCTCTTTCCATTGTATCACACCAGCTCCCTCAATAGTCACTATCACATTGTACTGTTATTCTAAATTCAAAGTTTGGATTTCTGTCAGATGAGTCAAATACATTCAACACAGATTTCATTCTCCAGCTGACTATTTGCACCCAAGTCCATTAGCATGTTCGGTTAGAAAGAAGTAAATCTAAACTTGAAGTTGTCTTTCCATCTCTTGGGACAAACAGCAAGATACAATCTTCAGTCTCACAGAAAGAATGATTTAATTAGATATCTGTGCAGTTAGGACCTACTTTTTTTTTTCCCATGGCATCAGCCAAATGTTTATGAAACCACTAGCATCATTTAATCAGCTATCTTCCTACTGAAATACTGATGATGTTAGTCAGCTACTGCCCAGCTCCTGCTAGCATGATGAGAAACTGAATCTTCCAAAGCATGCCAAAGTTGTTTTCTAACTACAAGGAGCAATTCCAAGAGTTTGAAGGCATCTCACAAATTTAATTTCATCTCAACCTTGGAATACATAGATAATTGCCTTTTTATTAACTAATTGAAGTTTGGCTCTAATTGAGTTTGGATCTGGATTTAGACGCTTACTAGCCCCAGATAAGTCATAAAATTTTAGAGGATCAATTCCTCATCTGTAAAATGGGAATAACAATAGCACCTATTGTTATCATTGTAAGGATCAAATGAGATATTTGTAAAATGTTTTGTAAACCTTAAAATATACATACACACATATGTGGGCATCAAATGTGGCCATGACAAACTACAGAACCATCCATTGCAAGACTCATTGATGGCTTATTTCAGTAGACTTTGGAATGGCAATGAGTCTTCTCCTTCTGGCCCCTCCTAGAAATACACTATCATGCTTTCCTTTATCAGATTAATTTATTTTCTCCACCTTTCACTCCCATCAAGCCAGTCTTAAACTGCCAGCAGTAAACTCCCAAACCAATTCTCACCTTTCTGCCTATCTTTTCTCCATTGTCTAGGAAGTTCATCCCTTTCTCTGCTCAAATTCTACCTATTCTTCAAGGGCTACCTTCTTGTACCACCTCCATGAAGCATTTCCTAACTAATCATAGAAACATGCTACTTGAGAGTTGGAAAGGACTTCAGTAACCATCTAACCTAACTCTACTCTCAAAGATCTCCTTTTCCTCTTAGCAGTTAAAATCTGTTCCACATCAGTCAGCATTAATAATATGCTGCCCTATATTTTTGCTGTTGTTTCCTGGGAATTTAATATCTTTCCCAATTAAATAGCTAATTTGTACTTTTTTCCCATTCCCCAAAATGCTGGATACATGTTATATCTCTGCTGATTAAGTGATTGACTGATATATGTTGTTATCCTGGATGCTTAAGAAACATCAAAGATGAATTTAATTTCAATGGGGGGAAACTGAAAGGAAAATGACAAAATAAGGCCCCCAGATTCACTTGCGGATCATGGAATTTTGCCTTCCACCTCTCTCTCTTTTAAGCAAATCCTCAATTTCCCCTGCTGTATGCCCTTTATACACTTAATCAAAAATACTACTAACAACCTTCAAGAGGGTCTTGCTTTGGTGAAGTGGAAAGGGCTATATATATGGACTCTGGAAAGGACCTTAGAAGCCAGAAAGTTCAAATCTCTCATTTTGCAAATGAGGAAACTGAGGATCAGGAAGATTTGATGATTTACTCAAGGCCATCAAAAGTGGGATTTAAACCCAGGTTCCTTACTTTCAGATTCAGTGCTCTTCCATCTATGTCACACCTAGAGAACTTTTTGTGGGGTTCTAAGTGCAGAAAAAACTGAAAGACCATTTCTCTCTTCCTTCATTCATATGACACCTTTAAAACTCCATACCTTCCTAGAAAGTATGATCAAAAAGTTGTTCTATTTGGAGGACTTTCCTAGGAAGAATGTACTTTATAACTGAAACCACCTGATTTACCAAGTTCAATATTTTCATGTTTTCATCATCTGCTTCACCAAACCCTTTCAGGATTTGATTGCTAGTGTAGAAGAGAAATTCTAAGGAAAGTACATCTGTTCCTGGGAATGCAACTTAATCAACAGTATTAGCAGTTTTCAAAGCATGAAAAAATGCAATCACTAGGTGGCAGTAAAGAGTTTCACTTAATATTATCAAGCAAAAAAAAAAAAAAAAAAAAAAAAAAAAAAAATTCTCCATACATTCAGTTGAATAGAAATTTCATTCTAAGAAATTGATGAATTGGGTAGGACTAAATAGCATTAGCTATATAACAAGGACTTTGGGGAAAATTAAAAAAATTCAAATTCATTTTCTCCTTTGCCTCCCATTCACAGTTTCTGTCACTTAGTACCTTTTTAAAATTAACAAACATATAACTACTGTGCTCAAGGAGCTCTATTAGGCAATGGAGATACAGAGACAAAAATGAAGGAAAAAATATCCCTTGCCCTCAAAAAATTTACATTTTACAACTGTCTTTTGGCTGCCAATGCCCTTATGCCAAATCTACCTCCTCAAAGGTCCCTGTGCTCAAAAAATGACTCTCTCCCTTCTGACCCCAAGTCAAAATGATTTCTTTCACAGTTTTGAGAAAGATGATTAGCTCAAGTATAGTTAATAAGCTAATTCTTATTTTCTAAAAATACTTGCTAGACTAAGGAATAATTCTATTATTATCTTTCCCAAGGAGATCTATATTTTTAAAAGATTGTCCAATGAAATAAAGTGAGGTATATGAACATGATGAAATATTGCTGAAATTATAAATTTGATGAATACAGAAAAGCATGTAAGGACATATATGAATGAATGCAGAGTAAAGCAGAACCAGAAAAACAATATATTCAATAATTTCAACAGTGTAACAGAAAGAACAACCACCACAAAAGAATCAAAACTGAATGTTGTGAAAGTTTGACCCCAAAGAAAGGATTGAGAAGATATCTATACACTTATGACATTCCTCTTTTGTTAGCCAATAAATATTCATTAAGTACCCACTATTACCAAAAACTATGATAATTTGGAATATAACAAAAGGCAAAAGATAATTTTTACTCATTTACAATATAATAATCCTCTTTTTTAGAGATCCAGATTCACAGTTGTGGAACATTGCATAAAAAATCAGAATTTTTCTATGTATTGATTAATTTTAGTAAATTCTTTTCTTTTTTTCTTTTAAAAAATTTCAGTTATAAAGAATAGCTCTCTCTCCCAGAGTAAGGAAGAGGAGGGATACATGAGTAAAACGAGGAAATTTTTAAAAATAATAATATCCAAAGGAGTCAATGATTTAGTCAAAGGAGTTAATAGCTAATAATGGATTTTCCAGAATCAGGGAAAACCACTGGAGGAAATACTCTTGCAAAGTAAGGATTCTTAATCTTTTTTGTGTCATGAACTTTTTCTACTTCAGTCTGGTGAAACTTAAGAATACAGTTTTAAAATATATAAAGGAAAATGCATCAGATGACAAAGGAATCAATTATGTTGAAATAGTATTGTCAAATTTTTTTTTTTAAGCAAGGTCATGAATCCCAAGTTAAGAACTCTTATCTTGTTCAACCCTTTATTTTATAGAAAAGGCAAAGAGGTCTGGAGTC
This sequence comes from Sminthopsis crassicaudata, assembly GCF_048593235.1. Lineage (NCBI taxonomy): Eukaryota > Metazoa > Chordata > Mammalia > Dasyuromorphia > Dasyuridae > Sminthopsis > Sminthopsis crassicaudata. The sequence continues at coordinate 269,988,347 of NC_133620.1, forward strand.
GTGAAATGATCCTCGAGTTATACAAAAAAGGGATTGATTATTCCTATGGATGTCCTCTACATGTAGCATATCTTAAAGAAAGGTAAAGTACAATATACTTAATTAGAAGGAAAGTACAAAACAAAAATATGTTGATAAACTTCCTCATTCGGACACATTCTCTCCTTCTCTCTCCTCACCTCCAAGATCTATTTTTCTTTTCATTATTTAACTTCTTTGGTTGAAAGAAAATAGTTAATTTCAGAGTCTGCATGGAAATGTAGAACCATTATCAATGTTTGCACACATGTGTATCAAAGTTATTACTGGTCTTTTTTGGGGGAGAGGGAGTTGTGTTTGTTTCTACATCCTCTTCTTCCCAATTAGCTCAGTTCAACAAACATTTATTAAGCACCTAAGTGTAGGCCATTGCGCTAAGAGCTTACAGTTTCCCAAAGAGAATATTTTTTCCATGAATACATCTGATACAAAGTAGAGTTTGAAGGAACAGATGAAAGATAAGACAAAATGTTCTATAAAAATTGGAAGAGGAAAGGAGAATCAGGATGTTTTCATGGAGATGTCAAGTCTTGAACTGAGCTCTTTAAGGATAAGGAGTTCTACAAGGAAAGAAGGAAGGTAGGGAAAGTCTTAATCTTATTATAAACTCAGAGTGTTAATTGAAGGGAATGGGAAATACATGGTACCACCAGAAAAACCAAAGCCAATGTAATACAGAGGTAAGAGTATTGGCTATACTCTCAAAGAGCTCAAAGGAAAAAGAAAAGGACCTTTGTGTACAAAGCTATTGACAAGGGCCCTTTTTGTGGTAGCAGATAACTAGAAAACAGTAGAGTACTCACCAACTGAGGAATGGCTAAACACATGATGATATGGGAACAAAATGGATTATTATTGTGTATTAAGAAATGATAAAATGGACTATTTCAAAGAAACCTGAAATTTTCATGAATTGATATGTAGTGAAATGAGCAGTATCAGAAGAACAATATATTCAGTAAGATCATAAAAGTACATATCATTTCAACACACAAATCCACAATTGTGAATTGAGCCAACCACAAATCTAAAGGACTGGATGAAGCATACTACCATCTCTTAACAGAGAAATGATAGACTCAACATGCAGAATGAGAAATACAATTTTTGGACATGGCTAATGTGATAATTGTATTTTTCTGATTATGTACGTTTACTTCAAATTTGGAGGGGCCGTGGGGAAGCAGGAAAATGAGGTAAAGAAAAAAATAGATTTTAGCTGACAAATAAAATAAGATTAAAAAAAGAAAACCAATGAATTTAGAGTTAAAAAACCTATGTGCAAATCCTACCTCTATGACTTTGGACAAATTGCTTAATCTTTCTTGACCCTTTTTTCATCTGTATGTAGTAGAGGTTTGGACTAAATGATGAATAAGTTCCTTCTAGCTCTAAATCAATGTTTCATAAGGAAGAAAATTATACCAAATGAAACTGATAACTCATCAACACTTTTAGTAGTTTGCTTCCTAACACCATACTAACACTGCTAGCTTCACATCTGATTTATTCTATTTGAATGCTCTAGTGATAATTAGGAAATATGCATATTATAAGAATTATATACACAAGTCATTTGTGATAGGTTAGAGGATTTGAAGTTCATTTTTTCTTTCCATATAGTATTTTATTTATGGGATAATCTGTCTGTTTCTTTTTGGAGTCCTGAGTGAAAAGCATTTAACCTCCAATAAAAGATTCTCTACCCTTGGTGCCAAAATCTTCACACATACAACAGAGTAAATGATTAAAAACAGTGATGTTTAGAAGCTCAAATGAGATTAACAGACAGAAGCATTGTGCAAATTTTAAATCATTTTATTGCTTTTTTATTATCATTATTATTAGCTTGAAGTCACCAGATCTCTAGATGGGTGGTGACTTCAAACCCTAAGTCTTTTATTAAATTTCTCCAGAGCTCAAGCAATGTTTACAATGCAATACAGGAGTGTACTAATGAATGTTTAAAACAATTCTGTAGAGGAAAATGTACATCTGAGTTTAATCTGCATGATTGACATTTTATTAAATCTAGACAACTAACAAAAGAATAAAACAAGTCCTGATTTGTAGTAATTGCAATTTCAAACATGTAAATGCTCACAGTGAAATTTTTTGCTATGAATTTTCACATCCCCATTAAAGACAGTTCCAACATATCTCTGTTTCATAATCAATCTTTTCTTTGGACTTCCTGGTTCATGAAGCTTGGTTCTTTCTAGAGATCTCACCTTATTTGATGATGAACAATCCAATTACTATCTAATTTTAATCTATGAAGAATAAATTATTTTTGGTCATAATCTATGAAAGGGTTTATTCACCCAATAATTACCATAGGCTCTGTAGTTGAGTACTGCTGTTTTTTTGTTTGTTTGTTTGTTTGTTTGTTTTGTTTTGTTTTGTTTGTTTGTTTTTTCTATTACAAATTCCTGATGTTTTTACAAGAAGATGAGTAGGAGGGGGGGGGGAAGGCACTGAGATAATACCAAGCTCAGCCTACCTGCCTAACCACATTTCCAGCTTTTGATATGCATATATAACATTGAGCTTGCCAGTAATGTTATCTTTTCTCTCAAGACCACTTCCTCTAATCTACCCTCATAAGATATAGTCTTCAGTCTTCTCATCATCTTCATTTACTTCTATGAGATGTGCTCCATTTTGATAATGTCATTCATAAAATGGTACCAAGAAAGGAAGAGAATAAATATACCAGATGCAATCTCACGAGGGCCAAGTATCATTTACCTTGTTCTGAGCACCATGCATATATTAATTCTAGCTTAAATTCACATTAGCTTTTTTAAAATAACACATCACACAAATTTATAATGAACTTTCAGTTTACTTATAGCTTTTATTTTTTTTAAATATATGAACCATTGTATAACCAAATGTTCACCATCTTGTATTTGTATAACTGGGTATATTTTTAAGCCAAAGAAAAGATATTGCATTTATCTAAATTAAATTTTATCCTGTTGAAAGCCACCCACCTATCTAGTCAAAATATTTTTAGATGCTGCCTCTGGTATCCCATATTTTAGACAGAGATCTTATATTTGTGCTATTTTCAGTCTTGATAAATAAATCTTTTCCATCAGATACAATGGTAAAAATATTGAACTTCATAAGCCTAGGACAGATCTCTGAGTCATTCTACAATAGATCCTTCTCCAAGATCATATCAATCACTATTCTTTATGTATAGTCATTCAATCAATTCAAATTCACTAAATTGCTCTGTGATTTCCACCTCAACTTTCTATTTTATCTGCTAGGATAGCAGATAAATGCTTTGCTAAAATACATGTTTTTATTTATTTACAATATCCTATTAATTTAGCAGTCTAGTAATTTGTCAGAAAAGGAAATTAATTTTGTCTTATTTAACATGTTCTTAAAGAAGCCATGCCAATTTCTTATGATTATGACTTCCTTTTCTAAATGTTTATGAACCATGTCTCTATAATTTTGACTGGAATGGGAATTAAACTCATGGATTTGCACTTTGAAGTCCCCATGTTCCTTCTTTTTTGAAAACTGACTACATTCTTTTTCCCCATATCTTGATGCTTTAGTAAATTAATAAAACTCTATATTATATTTTCCATAAATTCCCTTGCCCCTTTATATTGTTGCTAATCTTGTGTGCCAATGGGATCTAACATAAATTTATGTTAAATAATCTCAATTGAAATATCCCTACCACAAGACAATCCTTTCAAGCATCTCTAATCCATTCACCATCCCATTCACCAAAGCAGCTTTTCCAAACTTTTTTGTCTTAATAGTCAAAGGATATAAACAGACAATTTTCATTTGAAGAAATTAAAGCCATTTCTATTCAAATGAAAAAAATGCTCTAAATCACTAATGATTAGAGAAATGCAAATTAAGACAACTCTGAGGTACCACTACATACCACTCAGACTGACTAAGATGATAGGAAAAGATAATAGTAAATGTTGGTGGGGATACATTGTTTATGAAGTTGTGAACTGATCCGACCATTTCGGAGAACAATTTGGAACCATGCCCAAAGAGCTATCAAACTTTGCATACCTTTTGATCCAGCAGTGTTTCTATTGAGCTCATATCCCAAAGAGATCATAAAAAAGGGAAAAGGACCCATATTGCAAAAATGTTTGTAACAGCTCTTTTTGTAATGGCAAGGAACTAGAAACTGAGTGAATATCCATCAGTTGGGGAATGGCTGAATAAATTATTATATGAATGTAATGAAATATTATTGTTCCATAAGAAATGATCAGCAGGCTCATTTCAGAAAGGCCTGAAGACGCTTACATGAAATGATGCTAAGTGAAGTGAGTAGAGTCAAGAGAACATTATACACAACAACAACAAGATTATGTCATGATCAATTGTGATGGACTTGGCTCTTTTCAACAATGAGGTGATACAGATCAATTCCAATAGATTTGTGATGGAGAAAGCTATCTGCATCCAGAGAGAGGATTATGAAGACTGTGTATGAATCACAACATAGTATTTTCACTTTTTTGTTGTTGTTGTTGTTTGCTTAGTTGCTTTTTTTTCTTTTTGATCTGACTTTTCTTGTGCAGCATGATAAATGTGGAAATATGTTTAGAAGAATGGCACATGTATAATGTAGTGGATTACTTGCTGTTTAGAAAAGGGGGGTGGGGGAGAGGAAAGGAGAAAAATTTGGAATGCAAGGGTGAATGTTAAACAATTTCTGCATGTATTTTGAAAATAAAACCTATTATTAAAAAAAAATTTAAAGACAAACTTTATCCTTTCTAAAACCTGCAATGGTCCCCTGTTCCAGCAGATTGCCCCTTCTACCAACTTCACTCTCAATAACTTTCAGTTTCTCCTACTGTGACTTCCCTATTGAATACAAGTATGTTGATCCCAACCTTCAAAAACTTTATTTAAAAAAACCTTTATTTGATTCATTCATCTTTACTAGCTATAACCCTATAATCTCTCCTCCCTTCTGTTATTAATTCCTTGATAATCATGATAATCAAGGGCAACTCTTGGTGTAGTGGATAAAGTGCTGGGCTTAGAAGACTTATCTTTCTGAGTTCAAATCTGTTCTCATTTACTAGCTCTAAGATCGTAGGCATATCACTTAATCTTATTGCCTCAGTTCCATCATGTAAAATGGGCTGGAAAAGGAAATGTCAAGCTTCTTTAATATCTTTGCCAAGAAAATTCCAAAATAGCTCACAAAGATCATGACTGCAACAACTCACCAACAAAAAACCTCAATCATATACAATGATATCTTCATTTCCTTTCCTCTCACTATCTTCTTAACTCTGTAGTTTGGCTTTCGACTTTATCATTCACTTGAAACTATTCTCTCCAAAGTTACTAGTGATCTCTTCCTTACCTAATCTAATGATCTTTTCACAAATTTTCATTTTTCTTGACCTTTCTGCAGTCTTTGAAACTGTCAATAACTGTTTTCTCTTTAATAATCTCTTCTTTTTTGGTTTTCATCATGTTCTCTCATTTTTTCTTCTTATCTATGCAACTGCTTTTCTCTGGTTCTTTTAATTAGTTTTTATCCAGGTCATATCTTTTAACCATAGATGTCCCTCAAGAGCCTGTCCTGGGTCGTCTTCTCTTTTCCTTCCAAACTATTTCATTTGATGGTCTTAATCATCTATAAAATAATAATTAGTTGCCACAAACTCTATCATGATCTCTGTTATTGGATCTCTAACTGCCTATGGTTACATTGAACTTGACATTCTTTAGACATCTTAACTTCAGAATATACAAAATTGAAGTCACTATGTTTCCTTAGAAAGCCTCCCATCTTCTTAACTCCTCCATTGGTTTACAGGTCACTACCATCTTCTCAGTCATCATTTTGTTAGTCACTCAATAAAACAGTCCATAAATATTTATTAAGCTCTTATTATATGCCAATTACTGTGTTAAACTCTAGGGATATAAAGAGACAAAAGACAATTTCTATCCTCTAGGAGTTCACAGTCTAATGGGGAAGATGACAAGCAAATCAATAAGTACAAATAAGTTAGTAGATGATAAATGGGAAGAAAAGGAAGGCACTAGAATTAAATGGAATTGGAAAAAAATCTTCCTTAAAAAGATAAATTTTAGTTGCGACTTAAAAGTAGCTAGAGATATCAATGAGAAGAGATAAAAATGGAGATCATTCTTTACTCTTCACTCTCCCTTATCTTCTACATATAATTTTTTACCAAGTTCTAGTGATTCCACCTTTGTATTCTTTCCCTTTCTCTCATTTGATACTACCACCAACATGATTCAGATCCTTATTACTTCGTTCCTGGTCTACCATAATAATCTTTTGGGTAGTGTCCTTTCCTCAAGTCTTTTCCCCATATTTTATTTGCACATAGATCTTTATATCATGAGTTTTGTTAGTACAGGGACTGTCTTTGAATCTCCAACTCTTATTATAATTTGGGATATATATTGCTGCTTAATAAATGCCTCTTAACTTGTCTCTCTATTCTAGTTGTAACTTTTCCATTCTCCCTAAGTTTTCAGAAATTACCTGATAATAGCTCCACAATCACATCTACCAGGTTTGTTAGTAACATGATATTTACTTTGTCTATGCCTGATTACTTGATCTCATCAGGACTAAATTAGATACTTTCTTACAATCTCAACACATATTTCAGTTTCAGTTCCCTGTTAACCATTTTTTATTTTGTTTTTGGTTATTTTGTCTTTTTCCAATAGCTTCATCTTTTCTCCATTATCATCACCTTAACTCGAGTTCTATGCCTTACTGAAATTTCTCACACCAAACATATGAAAAAGTATTCATTGTTATCATCCTTAGTATTCATCATTTAGGTTTAGGTGATTTGAGGGCTTTGGTCCATCTGACAGTACTTTTTCATTCTTTCATATACGTCATCCATCATCTGCCCTTACTTCTACATTCTATACATGTAGTAAATGTGTAAGGCTCAAGTCTTCCTGACTCTAAGCCTGGTGCTCTATCCACTGTGCCACCCACCTGACCCCATACTACAAATTTCTTGAGATCTTAAGATCAATATACTATGCCCATAATCACATCATTTTTATTTTTAAAAAATTTATTATTTTTATTACAGGTTTTTATTTTCAAAACATATGCATGGATAATTTTTCAACAATGATCCTTGCAAAACCTTATGTTCTAAATTTTCCCTCCCTCCCCCCCATTTTTCCCCTAGATGGCAAGTAATTCAATATATGTTAAACATGTTTAAAAACATGTATGTTAAATTCAATATATGTATACATATTTATACAATTAGGCTGCACAAGAAAAATAAGATCAAAAAGGGGGGAATGAGAAAGAAAACAAAATGCAAGCAAACAACAAAAAAAGTGAAAATACTATGTTGAATCACATCCTTTTTCAATTCCTAGGATGATTATTTGAGTATAATAGATGATGTATAAATGCTAAAATAGACTCTGAAGGATTGAATAAGATGGAAAGAAAAAAGATTCAAAGATTGAGGTGTCACCTAGTCTCATAGGACACACAGAATCATAAAGCTAGAATTAGGAAGAGCACTGAGCAGCTTTAAGAAGAGGGAATACTGAATAAAGGAAAAGGACATTAAAAGAAGAGCCTAATTATGGACTTTGGTATTAAGAAATTATCTATTTTAGTCTAGACAGCATTACATAAGTAGAAAAATGAGTATATTTCTTCCTAACAAAAATGGAAATTTGAAGTTCATTCTTCCAGAAAATGGAGACTTTCCTATAGAAATACCTCAATTCTAAAACAAAAGATGTGGCTTTAGTTAATCTATTTAGAATGCAAACTCACATCATAAATCTATACCATACAGAGAGCCTAAAGATCACATCTCCACTCATTTTACAAATGAAAAAACTGAAGCTTAGACAGGATAAATTCAAGATCACCCAGGTAATAAGTAGCATGGTCATGAATAAAAAGCAAGTCCATTTAGCATATATCATGATGCTAATTTCATCCATGTTAACTATTAATTTTAAAAGAAATCTTCCTATGTAATTTTGGACAAGTCACTTAACGTTATTATGCTTTATACTTCCCTCAAATATAAAATGAAAATACTAAAATACTAAAATACCACTGAAGTACCTTTTAACTTTTAATCCATATTAGTTTCAATATATTTATCATTATTTCAAGAAATACAATCAGGGATAGTTGATGTGTAGGATAGTGTTAACTGAGATTTTGTTGTTGTTTGCAAAAGGGAAAAAAAGGGGGAAAAAATCTTTAAATGTGTGTAAAATTCTAGGTACACTGACTGGCTATTTCATAAGATGTTTCTGTAGTGCTATCAGTGTGCCTAGAAATGCAGAATCAAAACAACCCATTGCTAACAAGGAATCACTGAGCCATGATGAATAGAATGAAACTCTTTGGAACTGATGAGTCAAGGTGCATACGACTTAAACAGTCTGTTCAGATCTATTTCTGCCTCTTGCTCTCATGCACACATTAACCAAATGCCATTGTGCAAAGCATTCATAGAATCACAAAGCTGATTGTATTGCAAAGTAGAAAATTTAAATTAATGAGATCACAGATCTAGTGTTGGAAGGTATCATTTAATCCAAACCTTTTATTTTATGGATAAGTAAATTTGGAGTAGGGAAATCAAATGGCTTCCTTTTCTAGTTATTGGCAAAGCCAGTCTCCTAATTCCTGTTCCAGAGTTCTTTTCCTCATACTATCGAGATAATGACAATCAACAAGCATGTATTATATACCTACTATGTGCCAGGAACTTGACTGGGCACTGGGTCTACAAATGCAATAAAACAGTCTTTTCTCACAAGTTTTTCCATTCTGAGAAAAATGTGGGCAAAACAACTCCACTGGGGTCTGCAACTTCATTAAAACCTTGAAGTCACTGAAGAAAAGTGGAAATGGCAGCAGTCATGGAAAGATACCTCCACATACAATACAACATGAAAAATTTTTAGTTTTTTTAGATCAGAGAAATGCAAATTAAGACAACTCTGAGATACCACTACACACCTGTCAGATTGGCTAAGATGACAGGAACAAATAATGATGAATGTTGGAGGGGATGTGGGAAAACTGGGACACTGATGCATTGTTGGTGGAGTTGTGAAAGAATCCAACCAACCATTCTGGAGAGCAATTTGAAACTATGCCCAAAAAGTTATCAAAATGTGCATACCCTTTGATCCAGCATTGCTGCTCTTGGGCTTGTATCCCAAAGAAATACTAAAGAGGGGAAAGGGACCTGTATCTGCCAAAATTTTTGTGGAAGCTCTTTTTGTAGTGGCTAGAAACTGGAAGATGAATTTCTATTCTCAAGGTTTTGCTCAATCTGCTTCTGGAGTTTAGATATTATACTCTCCTCTACATATATATCAAAGCTCAGTTAAAGACTTTTTCTGCCCTCTTATAAAAGCTTTATTGACAAATTCTAATTTCCTGATATGTACTCCCTTATACTTTTTAAAAATAAATGTAACCAAGGGTTCTTCATCTGTAAAATGAACTGGAGAAGAAAGTCACAAAGATTTGGACATTATTGAAATGACCAAGTAATAACAACAGCAGCAAAAAGCTGAGGGTTTCAGGTATGTGTTGGGACTCCTCATTGATGGAAAATACAATTATTCTGTTCAGTGTCTGTATAAGGGATGGAGTTGGCAGGAGTCTTTTACAAAAGCTCCTGATTTTGAGAAAAGACATATATAGTTCCAAATTCTCTTCAGTTAGAGGTCCCTGAAAAGAAAAAAAAAGACTAGAAAGGGATTTTGGGGACTTTCCCCTTGGATGAGAATTTGGATGAAACTGTGTCTCTTAATTTAATTGAGTTGAGATAGTTTGAGTGCAATGAAAGTTCTCATTTACTCTATATGTTGTCTGATATATTCTAACCTTTGTAGTTTTCTTTGATATGTGTTTGCCTAATACCTTGGGTTATTTGCTGATCACTATTTGAAAGAGTCTTTGTTTAATTAGCATTTGATAGAAATGAAGTTGAGCCTTTGGATATAGTTTGGATTTTCTTGGTTTCTTTCTTGGTTAAGGAATAGCAACCTGGAAAATAGCTTGAACCTGTAAATAATTTTCTTCAGACTGGCAATATAGGGGAACAGATAGATACAATTCTATTCCAGTATCCCTTCAATGAAAAGAGCAGAATAGCCCAGACTCCCTGACCTCAATCTCCTGTTCCCCTCTGAGCATTACTCAAAGTCTGTCTTGGAGAGGAATGAGCAAGTAGGAACTCCTTGTAAGAAAGGACTGTGAGAAATTGGGCAAGTGGGCAAGATTACAGATATCTATTCATGCTTTCCTCATAACCGTATTTAAACAAATCCATGTGAATTTACACTTAACCTACGTGGATAACATACATATACATCTTACATTTAAATATCCCAGATTTGGTATTTCATTGCTATGGTCCTTCTCTTCCATTGAGTTATTTCAAAATCCACACACCTCAGATGTTAGTTGTCAAAATTATTTAGAAAATAATTTAGAAATAATGGGATCTATGAATTAGAAAGCATGCCAAAATTAGAATTACATGACCCAGATTCAAATCTAAATGCTGGTTAGTGCCTTGTTACTTTGGCAAACCTCAGTTTACTCATATGTAAAATGAGCAGTTTGGACTTCTCTTCTATTGCTAAATGAAAACTAAAATCATCTTATGATCTTGCCTCAGTTCCTGTCAAAAGTTTTGTTTCTGTTAACTAGGTTGTCAGGGAACATCCAGAAAAGAGAATAGTCATTTGAAAGTCTGTGTGTCTCCATTAAGAACAAGTCATAACAGGCTTTTTAAAATAGCTACTAAACTGGTAGATCAAGGAGTACAGAAGATGCCCAGGGGTGCTGTAAGGTTCAAATGAGATCACTATAAAGCACTTTGCAAATCTTAAAGTATCATGTAAACATCTATTATTATTATATTATTATCATAATTATCATTATTAGTCTATAGTCTCTAAGCCTCCAAGGTTGTGATGGCTTAATTCCCTAAGTCTTTTCCTACAATTATACTAAGTTGTAGCATTTTTAGAGCAATATTGAAGTGTTTAATAGCCAGATTCTCAAAAAAAAAAAAAAAAAAAAAGAGTATGCACATAATTTAATGAGGTGTAAATACACACACCAAAAAATGGTTCTCAAACCTATCTAGAACTAGTTCCAACATACACCTAACAATACAGCATTTGAGTGGGCTGCAGTGGCACATGCCTATGAATGTCGGCTCTCTTAGAGTCTGAGGCAATTGGATCACTTGAGATCAGGATTTCTGAGTTGTAACAGAACTTAAGTTGATTGGGTGTGCACAAAGTTCTGAGCCAATATGGTAAACCTCTTCGATTGGAGAACCACTGGGCTACTACCTAAAGAGAGGTACACTGACCTACCTTAGAAATGGAGCAGTTCTGCACAGTTCAAAAGTGCATCAAGCTTAAGATGAACCATTATACTGAGAGGGATAAGAAAGCCCCATCTCAAAAAGAGAAATGAGGAAAGCATTTGAAAACCTTTCACACTATTGTGGAAAAGAAGGATAGACGTAGACATTGATGATAGCACAAATCAATAGATATAGACCTTGTTGGATATCTGTCCCTAAAGTATATTCATTTTTTGTCAGTTTGTCTAGAATTTTTTTAAATAGAATTTATCTTTCTGTCTTCTCCTGGTGGATTTTATTGGTAATATACAGAAATGCTGATGATTTGTGGGGGTTTATTTTGTATCTATGGCTAAAGTTATTGTTTCAGTTAATTTTTTAGTTGATTCTGGAGTTCTTTAATATACCATCTTCATACATATAAAGACTTTATACATATACATGTGTATAAAAATATATATAAAAATTTTATACATAAAAAGTAATAATTTTTTCTCATTATTATGCTTATTCTTTCCATTTCCTTTTCTTCTCTCATTGCTATAGTTACAATATTGAATAATAATGCTGATAATGGGCATCTTGCTTTACCCCTGATCTTATTAGAAAGGCTTTCAATTTATCTTCATTACATATAATGCTTGCTCTTAGTTATAGATAGATGCTTTTTATCATTTTAAGGAAAGCTTTACTTATCTATAAAATCTTTAGTATTTTTTAATATCAATGAATTTTTATTTTCTTATAAGTTTTTTTTCTGAATTTATTGATACAATCACATGATTTTTGTTGTTTTTGTTATTTTTTGTGAGGCAATTAGCATTGTGACTTGCCCAGGGTTATAAGGTAGTAAGTGGCAAATGTCCAAGGCTATATTTGAACTCAGGTCCTCCTGACTCCAAGGACAAAGTTCTATCAATTGTATCATCATTCAACATTTCAACAACAATAAAATGTTATGATGATGGTAATAGTAATAATGATAATGATGATGTTGAAATTTCCATTAAAATCTATTTTTCCCAAAAATATCAAGCAACTTTCACAGGAATCATCTCATTGATCCTAATATGATTCCTGTGTGAAAAGGAAGGATTAATATTGGATCACTTATTTTACATGATTTGGATGCAGTATAGTAGAGTAACTTTCTCTGGATCACACAGTGGGGGAGATGGGACAAAGATCTTACTCTTGGGATTTCTATTCCAATGCTGGAATTCCAATTTCTAAGAAGAAATGGAAATGCTGGCAAAGAAAAGTTTTTCCTAAAGAGCACTCTGTCTTAAATGCCATTCCTCTCTATCAGAAGAGTCAGAGACTCTACTATCATCATTTGGTTTGATTTTAGCAGCTATATGGATCAAGCAACTAAACTTGGAATCAAGAAAACCTGAATTCATCTCTTCTGATGGAAAGTAGTCTCCTTGAAGGTAGAGACAATTTCATTTTTTCCCCTTTGTATTGTCATTGTGTTTTGCCAAGCCCTGTGTCTAAAAAAAAATGATGGACACGTAATAAATGCTTGTTCATTGACCAATATGATAGATAATTTCCTCTGTATTGATTAGTTTTCCAAAAACTTCCTTTTACCTTAGCAACTGGCTCCCTCCTCCCTGGGCAGATGGATACATCTCAAGAAGCTGTCAGACTGGGAAGACAAGTATGGCCACAAAGCCACTCCTTCATTGGAGTAACTCAAGATTTCCACCACACCTCTAAAAGGAATGAATGGGGAAAACAATGACTGGCTATTACTTCACTGCCATCTACAGGGAAGGTATGAGTCTCTTACAAGGTACACTTTTTGACCTTTAGAAGCCTGTAATGAGAGCACATGGACCCTAAGACAAGTATGGTGTTAGGATTCTTACAAGGTGCTAAGTCACTGAAATTGATAGAGACAATAATAATCTAATTTATCATGGTTCAGTATGATTGTTCTGATCCTACAAGGAGATGTTATGGGCCAGAATTTGAAACAAGGCACTAAGTGGAATTGAGGTGATAATGATTCTCTAATTTACATGTACTTAGTACTTACTATAATTCCGCAAGATTCACACCTTTAAGAGAGAATATATAAGGAGGAGCTGACAAGCTCACAAGAGAAAAAGCCTGCTCTTGGGCTTCCCCAGAGATTCACAAATCAGAAGCCCACAAGCCCACTCTCTAGGAGGCTGAGACAGATTCATTCCAACTTCCACCTTTTGTGCTGGTTGGAGGCTGAAGGACAAACCTTTGGATTCAGAGACATTTGGAGGGAGCTCTTGGAACTAAGGAGAGAGATAGGCCTCTAAGAAAGCTAACTGAGCCCCAGGAAAAGGGTCAAGTCTTCGAAGGAGAAAATAAAAGAGCTGGACTTTAACTCCTGGCTGCATTTGGGATTATTGAACTGAACTGAAACTAAGGCTGCTCCCAGAAGCTCCCCAAGAAACCTGCTCCAAGAGAACGATTACAATTTAGAGAAAAGAACATTACAGTATGGTTCACAGTACTTGGAACATAGTAGGTGCAAACATATTATGCTTGTTGACTAAATGATAAAGGGGCAGGTTCTGAATGGAAAGTTAACCCCTTAACTAAATAGATGAGGATCTAGGCATTTCTTTTCCTTGTTTTTACTGAAATGTTTTTCCTTCCATGTTGGAAAACACCATCTTCCACACCATCTTCCTTAGCTGGAATGCCTCACCTTGCCTCTTCTTGTTCCCTACTCCAATAATCAGTCCTCTTCATGCCAAATTGCCTTGTATATACTATGCAGATGCAATGCATGATACAATAATATAATATTGTTTGTGACTCTCATTTGGGGTACTGTAGTGATTTGTCATTCTTCTCTGGCTGATTTTGCAGATGAAAAAATTTTAAAAATTAAGGTAAACAGGATTAAGTAACTTGCTCAGGGTCACACAGTTAATAAGTGTCTGAAGCTGGATTTGAAGTCAAGAAGAGAAGTCTTCCTGACTGCAGACCTGGCCGGCTATAAACTGTGCTACCCAGCCCTCTTTGTAGTGGCCAGAAACTGGAAACTCAGTGGATGCCCATCAACTGGAGAATGGCTGAAAATGACCAGCAGGATGATTTCAGAGAGGCCTGGAGAGACTTACATGAACTGATGCTGAGTGAAATGAGCAGAACCAAGAGATCATTATACACTTCAACAACAATACTATATGATGATCAATTCTGATGGCCATGGCCCTCTTCAACAATGAGATGAACCAAATGAGTTCCAATTGTTCCGTGAAGAGAACCAGCTATACCCAGAGAAAGAACACTGGTAAATGAGTGTGGACTACAATATAGCATTATATATGTCCACTTGCATTTTTGTTTTCCTCCCCAGGTTATTTTTACCTTCTTTCTAAATCCGATCTTTCTTGTGCAACAAGATAACAGTATAAATATGTATACATATATTGCATTTAACATATATTTTAACATATTTAACATGTATGGATCTACCTACCATTTAGGGAAGAGGGTGAGGGGAAGGAGGGGAAAAGTTGGAACAGAAGGCTTTGCCAGGGTCAATGCTGAAAAATTACCCAAGCATATGTCTTGTGAATAAAAAGCTATAATAAAAAAATAAATTAAAATAAACTGTGCACCCACCTGCCCTATTAACTAATGGTCAGGATAATAATAATAGCTACCATTTATAGAGCATCTGTTATGTTAAATATCTCATTTGATCTTTTAGATGTATTATGTACATTAGACCATAGATTTAGAACTGGAAAGGGTATCAACATCTAATCCAAAATTTCTTAAATTGCAGGTTATGACCCTGTCCGGGGTTATGTGCTGAATGTGAAGGGCATAAAATTATAGTTTATTGTCAATAAATGTTTGATTTGTATACCTATTTTATATACTTATATACCCAGGGTCACATAAAAATTTCTCTGGCAAAA
Organism: Sminthopsis crassicaudata; assembly: GCF_048593235.1. Taxonomy (NCBI): domain Eukaryota; kingdom Metazoa; phylum Chordata; class Mammalia; order Dasyuromorphia; family Dasyuridae; genus Sminthopsis; species Sminthopsis crassicaudata. The sequence goes on from NC_133620.1 coordinate 270,003,735, forward strand.
GGAAGTTGAGAGTGGAAAAAGTTTAAGAATCCCTGATCTAGTCTAACTTTCTCATTTGATTGACAGAAACCATAGTCTCAGAGGGGTTAGGTGAGTTATCTAATGTCATATGGATTGTAAATAAAAGAAGTACAATTCAAATCTAAATCCCCTGACTCCAGTTGCAGTGGAATCTTCACAATAAAGATTCTCCATGTTTTTTTTCTCCCCAATAGAATACAGCAAGGCACAGAAAAGGCATTTAATCATTATTTGTTGAATGGTACCTCATAGAGCAGAGTGTGAAAGGCACAGTAGTTAGTGGGGATGATCATTAAACAAAGGAACATAAGTCCTAGATCCTTGTGTCACCTGGCCTCTATGTGGCCTGGGAAATATAATGCTTTTAAATGTCCCTGATTATCCATATGAATAATAATTTGGTCCTCTCCTTTTTTCACAGTAATACTGTTAAGCCTAATATGATTCATGTGAAAGTGCCTTGAGTTCTTTTGAGAAAGGCACCTTATGGATTATTGTTGTTTTACTCTTTAGTCATTTTCAGTTGTGTCCAACTCTTTGTGATGCCATATGGAATTTTCTTGGCAGACATACTGGAATGGTTTGTCATTTCCTTTTCCAGCTCATTTTAGAGATGAGGAACTGAGTGACTTGCTCAAAATCATGCAGCTGGTAATGTCTGAGACCAGACTTAAACTCAGGAAGATGAATCCTCCTAACTTCATTCCTAGCACTCTTCACTGGGTTACCTAGCTACCTGTTGTACTACTTGGAGCTGTTGGTATACAAGGTAGCCACCTGACAATGGTTGCTGGAGATCTAACTCAGACTTGCAGTGGTTGTGAGACAATGATACAAGGAGACCGAGAGGCCGTTGCTGTTCTCTGACCTCTCTCCTTTTCCCTCTGCCTCCAATGTATCTCATTCCCAGTCCGCAACACCTGTGTCAACAAAAGCTGCTTCGCAACTCCTTGAGATGTTATGATTCACAGCTATGGAGGCTCTAGGAGAATTAACCTGTCCCTTAACTACCCATTTTATGAAAGTAAGATATTAATATCATAATCAACATGCATCTTGATTCCTGATTATTGGCATTCTCTCCTAGTCCACTTCTAGTTCCTCATATTTTCCTCTTTATCTTTTCCATTTTCTATCATGAGATCCTCTTCCCCACCCTGCTTTTTCTTAATCTTGCTATTTATTATTGGACTTTTTTGTCCTTAGTTCTAGTAGACCAGGACATCAGGGAGGTGATACCATGGCAGGCAAGTGAACTGAATTTAAGCGATGGAGTGTGCAAGGTCACCTGCCTCACTTTCTCCCCCCCCCCCCCCAAAGCCATCTGGGTCCAGTGGCAAGATATCTATCAGGAATCCTTTTTAAGCTAAGGTCTTCATCAAGTCTCAGTTTGACTGACGTCACATCTATTCAGTGATTAAGATTAGGTGGTGTTTGAGGCAAAGAATCTCCTCTTTTCTCTAGTCCCCCCAAAAAAAAAATCTAAATAAATAAAATTAATCTGGGAGGAAAAGACCCTCAGGATTTCTGGCCAAAGGAGAAATGATTGCTATTTACTTTTAATTTGAGTCAATCAGGACCCAAACAATGAGCAAATGGGGCATGGCCTAGGACCTTGCTATTCATTTTTATCATGAATTTAATTCAATCCATGTCCCACATTGTTTTTCCATTTTTAGCCTTAATTTTGTCTCCCATAGCTAGGCCAAACTAGTCAGTCTGGTATTCTATCTTCTCTCCAACCCAAACCTTCTCTCAACTCTGACAGATCTCTTCACAGTTCTCTATATTACCAGCATCCTTACACACCATTTTCATTCTCACCCTAATGGCTTTATGATGCTGCCTTTTCTAGAATGTCCCACTCACTCCCATATACACATTCAAATTCTATATACCCTTCAAGAACTGGCTCAAATCCCAGCTCTTCCACAACACAACCTTAAAGCAATTATTTTCTTTACCAAACAACTGAACATTTGATTACAAGTGACAAAATGTTTAAAATATATTTTTCCCTCCTTGTCCCCCACTATTACCAGCTACCACCAAAAAAAAAAAAAAAAAAAAAGATTTTTTTTGAGAACACTGTCATACATTTTTTTTAATCCCCTATAACACTGATGTCAAAATCAAATTGAAACAAGATCACTGATTCATACATAAAAATCTTACATAATATTACATTTAAAAACTGTGTCAAAATGCATTATCTATATTTTATCATATTTTTATTTATTTTGTGAAATATTTCCCAATTACATTTTAATCTGGTTTGGGTCTCATTCAGGAATGTTGTTGGCTCATGAATCTCATGTTAAATACCACTTCCCTACAATGTCATTATACATTTAATAATTTGATATTAATATTGACAATTGATTAATTATTGAGCAAGAACCTCATCTCTTTCCCTTCTTTGTGTATGGCTAGCTCAATCATTTCTTCAGCAAACATATATTACATGCCTGCTGGGTGCCTGGCACTATTCTAGATGCTTGCAAAAATATAAAATTTTTCCTTCATGTAACTTAGAGTAGGGTGAGAAAATACCAATACTAATAGCAATGATACACAACAGTGATAAGTTTATTCAAGAGTCATAAAATAAAATACTACAATGATGGTCTGCAGGAAAAAATCACTATCAACTAGAGAGATGAAGGATGACTCACTTTGTACTTGTTTGATTTCTCTACCTGTCCCTCACTTATCTTTTTAACTTTCTTTTGAGTATTGTCTTCCTCCATTAGATTGTAAGCTCCTTGAAGGCAGGCACTAGCTTTCTTTTTCACATTTAGCACACTGCCTGGTAGACAGTAGGAGTTTAATACATTCTTACTGATTATTAACTGCCTAGAAGAGGTACCTATTGGAGTTAGATTTTTAAAGGATGGATAAAGGGCAAAGAAAAAGAGGGATGATATTCCAGGTTTGAGCAGAGTATGAGCAAAAATATGGAGGTGAGAAGTTCAAAGTATGTTCAGGCAACAGAATGCACTGTAGTTTCACTGGAGCATAGAGCACATCATTTAGCCTATAGCCCAGGTGCAAACACAAAGCCTCTACTTTCCTCATTGCTTCATCATTCTCCTCCTACTAATTTTAAGAGAGGCCACAGCAACAGCTGTGGGACATCTAATAAGTATGGTAGTCATCTTTCTCAGTGATACTTTATTCTCAACACATGTTAAATATTGACAAATGGAAGATCCTAGGAAGAAAATAGCAGGAAACATAAAAGTCAAGAAATCCTTGGCATAGATCAAAACTGAATTAAGGCCCAGAAATCAATATCTGTCTGCACTTTCCAATTCATGGATCAAGAGAAAGAAATAGTTAAATAAATAGTGGGATAAATAAATGGTGGGAGGTTGGGGCAGGAGGGGTAAAGAGGGGGAGAACTCCTGAAGGAAGATGCTAGTCATATCCAGAAAAAGAATTGTTGAAATTTAATGAATATTAAAGCATACTATGTTTTCCCTTTCACACTAGGATTAATATGGAAATATGTCTTATATGATTGTACATATATAATGCATATACCAAATTGCTTGTTTTAAGGAGACAGGAAGGGAGAGGAAGGAAAATTTGAGAGTTAAAATTTTTTTTTTTTTTTTTTATTATTATATATATATATATATATATTTTATAATATTATCCCTTGTATTCATTTTTCCAATTTACCCCCCCTCCCTCTATTCCCTCCCCCCGACGACAGGCAATACCATACATTTTACATGTGTTACAATATAGTCTAGGTACAATACATGTGTGCGAATATCACTTTCTTGTTGCACAATAAACATTAGAATCCGAAGGTACATGCAACCTGGGCAGACAGATATTAGTGCTAACAATTTTCATTCCCCTCCCAGTGTTTCTTCTCTGGGTGCAGCTACCTCTGTCCATCATTGATCAACTGGAAGTGAGTTGGATCTTCTTTATGTTGAAGATTTCCACTTCCATCAGAATACATCCTCATACAGCATTGTTGTTGAAGTGTACAGTGATCTTCCGGTTCTGCTCATTTCACTCAGCATCAGTTGATTCAAGTCTCTCCAGGCCTCTCTATATTCCTCCCGCTGGTCATTTCTTACCGAGCAATAATATTCCATAACCTTCATATACCACAATTTACCCAACCATTCTCCAACTGATGGACATCCATTCATCCTCCAGTTTCTAGCTACAACAAAAAGAGCTGCCACAAACATTTTGGCACATATATGTCTCTTTCCGCTCTTTAGTATTTCTTTGGGATATAATCCCAGTAGTAGCGCTGCTGGGTCAAAGGGTATGCACAGTTTGATAACTTTTTGGGCATAATTCCAGATTGCTCTCCAGAATGGCTGGATTCTTTCACAACTCCACCAGCAATGTATTAGTGTCCCAGTTTCCCCACATCCCCTCCAACATTTGTCATTATTTGTTCCTGTCATCTTAGCCAATCTGACAGGTGTGTAGTGGTATCTCAGAGTGGTCTTAATTTGCATTTCTCTGATCAGTAGTGATTTGGAACACTCTTTCATGTGAGTGGATATAGTTTCAATTTCTTCCTCTGAGAATTGTCTGTTCATATCCTTTGACCATTTATCAATTGGAGAATGGTTCGGTTTCTTATAAATTTGGGTCAGTTCTCTATATATTTTGGAAATGAGACCTTTGTCAGAACCTTTGTTTTTAAAAATATTTTCCCAATTTGTTACTTCCCTTCTAATCTTGTTTGCATTAGTATTATTTGTACAGAAACTTTTTAGTTTGATGTAATCAAAATCTTCTATTTTGTGATCAATAATGATCTCTAGTTCTCCTCTGGTCATAAATTCCTTCCTCCCCCACAAGTCTGAGAGGTAGATTATCCTCTGTTCCTCTAATCTATTTATTATCTCCCTCTTTATGCCTAAATCATGGACCCATTTTGATCTTATCTTGGTATATGGTGTTAAGTGTGGATCCATATCTAATTTCTGCCATACTAATTTCCAGTTTTCCCAACAGTTTTTTCCGAATAATGAATTTTTATCCCTAATGTTGGAATCTTTGGGTTTGTCAAAGATTAGATTGCTATAGATGTACCCTTTTTTGTCCTTTGTATCTAATCTGTTCCACTGATCTACCGGTCTATTTCGTAGCCAATACCAAATGGTTTTGGTGACTGCTGCTATATAATATAGCTTTAGATCAGGTACACTTAGACCACCTTCCTCTGAGTTTTTTTTCATTAGTTCCCTTGCAATTCTTGACCTTTTATTCTTCCATATGAATTTTGTTGTTATTTTTTCTAGGTCATTAAAATAGTTTCTTGGGAGTCTGATTGGTATAGCACTAAATAAATAGATTAGTTTGGGGAGTATTGTCATCTTTATTATATTCGCTCGGCCTATCCAAGAGCACTGAATGTCTTTCCAATTATTTAAATCTGATTTTATTTTTGTGGCAAGTGTTTTGTAATTTTTCTCATATAATTCCTGACTTTTCTTTGGTAGATGGATTCCCAAATATTTTATACTCTCAACATTTGTTTGGAATGGAATTTCTCTTTGTATCTCTTGCTGTTGCATTTTGTTAGTGATATATAAAAATGCCGAGGATTTATGTGGATTTATTTTGTATCCTGCCACTTTGCTGAAATTTTGAATTATTTCTAGTAGTTTTTTAGCAGAGTCTTTGGGGTTCTCTAAGTATACCATCATGTCATCTGCAAAAAGTGATAGTTTGATTTCCTCATTTCCTACTCTAATTCCTTGAATCTCTTTCTCGGCTCTTATTGCCGAGGCTAGCGTTTCTAGTACTATATTGAATAGTAATGGTGATAGTGGGCAACCTTGTTTCACTCCTGATCTTACTGGGAAAGGTTGCAGTTTATTTCTATTGCATATTATGCTTACTGACGGTCTTAAATATATACTCCTGATTATTCTAAGGAATAATCCATTTATTCCTATACTCTCAAGAGTTTTTAGTAGGAATGGATGTTGGATTTTGTCAAATGCTTTTTCTGCATCTATTGAGATGATCATATGGTTCTTATTAATTTGATTATTAATATGGTCAATTATATTAATAGTTTTCCTAATATTAAACCAGCCCTGCATTCCTGGAATAAATCCTACTTGATCATAGTGTATTATCTTGGAGATGATTTTCTGAAGTCTTTTTGCTAATATCTTATTTAAGATTTTAGCATCAATATTCATTAAGGAGATTGGTCTATAATTTTCTTTCTCAGTTTTCAATCTACCAGGTTTAGGTATCAGTACCATGTCTGTGTCATAAAAGGAGTTTGGTAGGACTCCTTCATCCCCTATTTTTTCAAATAATTTATATAACATTGGGGCTAATTGTTCTTTAAATGTTTGGTAGAATTCACATGTGAATCCATCTGGCCCTGGGGATTTTTTCCTGGGGAGTTGATTAATAGCTTGTTCTATTTCTTTTTCTGAAATGGGACTATTTAAGCAATTTATCTCCTCCTCTGTTAATCTAGGGAGCCTATATTTTTGGAGAAAGTCATCCATTTCACTTAAGTTATCAAATTTATTGGCATAAAGTTGGGCAAAGTAACTCCTTATTATTTCTCTAATTTCCTCTTCATTGGTGGAAAGATCCCCCTTTTCATTTGTAAGACTATCAATTTGATTTTCCTCTTTCTTTTTTTTGATCAAATTTACCAAAGGTTTATCTATTTTATTGGCTTTTTCATAAAACCAACTCTTGGTTTTATTTATTAATTCAATAGTTTTTTTACTTTCAATTTTATTGATTTCTCCTTTTAATTTTTGTATTTCGAGTTTAATTTTTGGTTGGGGGTTTATAATTTGGTCTTTTTCTAGCCTTTTAAGTTGTAAGCCCAATTCATTAATCTTCTCTTTCTCAATTTTCTTCAAATAAGCCTCTAAAGATATAAAATTTCCCCTTATTACTGCTTTAGCTGCATCCCAAAGATTTTGATATGATGTCTCATCATTATCATTATCTTGGGTGAAATTGTTAATTGTTTCTATAATTTGCTCTTTCACCCAGTCATTCTTTAAGATGAGATTATTCAGTTTCCAATTACTTTTTGGTCTATTTACCCCTAACTTTTTACTGAATGTAGCTTTTATTGCATTGTGATCTGAGAAGAAGGCATTTATTATTTCTGCCTTCCTACATTTAATTTTGAGATCTTTATGTCCTAATATATGGTCAATTTTTGTATAGGATCCATGAACTGCTGAGAAGAAAGTATATTCCTTCCTATTGCCATTCAGTTTTCTCCAAAGGTCTATCATACCTAGTTTTTCTAATGTTCTATTTACTTTTTTAATTTCTTTCTTGTTTGTTTTGTGGTTTGATTTGTCTAAATCTGAGAGTGCTAGGTTGAGATCTCCCACTATTATAGTTTTACTGTCTATTTCTTCTTGCAGTTCTCTTAACTTTTCCTTTAGAAAGTTAGATGCTATACCACTTGGTGCATATATGTTTAGTATTGATATGGCTTCATTATTTATGCTACCTTTCAGCAGGATATAGTTTCCTTCCTTATCTTTTTTAATGAGATCTACTTCTGCTTTTGCTTGATCTGAGATAAGGATAGCTACCCCTGCTTTTTTGGCTTTACCTGAAGCATAATAAGCTCTGTTCCAACCTTTTACCTTTACTCTGTATGTATCTCCCTGCTTTAAGTGTGTTTCCTGTAGACAACATATTGTAGGGTTCTGCTTTTTGATCCAATCTGCTATCCGTCTCCGTTTGATGGGATCGTTCATCCCATTTACATTTACAGTTAAAATTACTAATTCTGTATTTCCTGCCATCGTATTATCCCCAGATTATACTTTTTTCCCTTGACCCCCCTGATCCCCCTCCCCGATATTTAATTTACAAACCCCCCTTGTGACGCGCAACCCTCCCTCTTTTTTTTTTTTTTTTTTTTTTTTTAGGATCCCTCCCCCCTCCCTCCAAGTCCCTTCACTTATTCTCCTTTTCCTTTCCCCTTTTCCTCTCCCCCCTTTTAATGAGGTGAGAGAAAATTCTCTGAAAAACAAATATGTTAATTATTTACTCTTTGAGCCTCTTCTGATGAGAGTAAGATTCACACAATGATTCTCCCCCTCACTAAGTTCCCTCAGATATGGTGTATTTTCTATGTCTCTTCCTGGGATGTAGTTTCCCTCTTTTTATCACTCCTTCCCCTTTTTCTGAACCGACCTCCTTCCCTTTACCCCACCCCCCTTTTTTTCTTTTATATCAGTAAAATCAAATTATCCTTGAGTATTTTTTATATACCCACAACAAAGTTACAGTTCTCAAGGGTTCTGTGTACCTTTTTCTGTTTCTCTTCAGTCTTGTGGATGTAGATCAAATTTTTTGTTTAAGTCTGGTTTTTTTCTTAGAAACATATAGAATTCCTCTGTTTCATTGAATGACCATCTTCTTCCATGGAAAAAGATGCTAAACTTAGCTGGGTAGTTCATTCTTGGTTGCAGTCCTTGATCTTTTGCCTTTCGGAATATCAGGTTCCAGGCCCTTCTATCTTTTAATGTGGAGGCAGCCAGATCTTGGGTGACCCTTATTGTGGCACCTTGGTATTTAAATTGTTTTTTTCTAGCTGCTTGCAGGATTTTCTCCTTTGTGTGGTAATTCTGCAGCTTAGCCACAATATTCCGTGGTGTTCTTTTTTTAGGGTCTATTTCAGAAGGAGTTCGATGAATTCTTTCCACATCTACTTTCCCTTCTGTTTCTATTATCTCTGGACAGTTCTCTTTGATAATTTCCTGTAAAATAGAATCTAGGCTCTTTTTTTGGTCATAGTTTTCTGGAAGTCCAATAATCCGCAGATTATCTCTCCTAGATCTATTTTCCAGGTCTATAGATTTTCCCAGTAAGTATTTGACGTTGTTCTCCAGCTTCTCATTTTTTTTGTTTTGTTTGACTGATTCTTGGGTTCTCTGTGAATCATTCATTTCTATTTGTTCCATCCTGACTTTTAAGGAGTTATTTTCTTCTTTCACAGTTTTTAGTTCTTTTTGTAAATGCCCAATTTCATTTTTAAATGAATTATTTTGCTCTATTGAATTTTTTTCCATTTCCCTAATTTTTTTTTTTTGAGAATTATTTTCTTTTTCCAATTCAGAAATTCTATTTTCTTGAGACTTTTTTATCTTTTCCAATTCAGAAATCCTACTTTCCTGTGTTTTTTTAACCTTTTCTAATTCACTAATTTTGTTTCCCTGCATCTCCTGTGAATTCTTTATTTTTTCCAACTCCAATTTCAGGACGTTGTTATTCTCTATCATAACTTCCCTTTCCTTGCCCCATTTTTCTTCGATCTCCCTCAATTTCTTAAGAGCTTCTTCTAGGAGAGAGTTATGTGATGGGGGGCAGGAATCGTTCCCCTTTAGGTTGTTATCTTCTGAATCTTTGCTGTTAACTTCCTCGGGGTTGGATACCCGCTCTTTCTCTGTATAGAAGGAATCTATAGTTTTTCTAGCTTTTTTGCTCATACTTAAAAAATGTTTTGGGGTCTGTCCCTGGGGTAGGAAATTATTTACTCCTTTACCAGCTTCCTCCCAGACCGGATGGATGCAGCGGCCCCTGCGCCTGCGCTAAGAGAGAGCTCTGGGAGAGAGTTCCCCACCCCCTCCCTGGAAGCGCCTCAGAGGTGATTAGCACTGCTGTGCTTCGAGGGCGTAGAATAGTGAAGACAGCAAGAAGCTCAGCCTATGTGTCCGGGTGGGGAGTGGACGTCTGCAGCAGGTGACGTGAGAAGCCCCTGCGCTCAAACTGGAAGTGTCTGCCAGAAACCGCGGTCCCTAGTTCAAAGGTGCCGCTTCTCTGGGACTTCCTGGAGCTGAGTTCCACTCCCTCCAGCTAAGCTAGGCCGTGTGTGTTGCCTTGGGCCGTATCCACCCACTTGTCAGTCTCTTAACTATTCTCAGGAGGTAGCTGAGGCCACACCCCCTGGTGCCTGAGTCACCCCCAGGGTCCGGGGAAAATCTAATCTGAGTTTTAAAATATTTTGGCTTTCTCCTCTGAACTGCTAAATAATTAGCAGAGAAGAGCTAACAGCCTGTGCCAGATTCCTTTACCTCAGTGGCTTCTCTGTTCCCAGAGCCCTTCCCAGCGCAATGGGCGCAGTGTGCCCCTACCCCACTGTCTGTGCTGGTCTTTCTTATTCCTCCCCTGAGAACTGACCTTTCCTGTTGAAACTCCAGATTCTCTTCAGCTGGTAAGTCGTGCTTCCAGTCCTTGTGGTATCTATCAGTCCTGAGCTAATTTTGAGACTTAATTTATCTAATTGGTTGTGAGGGAGTGAGGACGTTCACTGAGTTGTGTGTTTCCTCTCCGCCATCTTGGCTCCGCCTCTAAAATTTTTTTAAAGGAATGTAAAACATTGTCTTTACGTATATTTAGAAAAAATAAATGCTGTTTTTAAAAAATAGAAAAAGACTGTGTTGGTGGTCAAGAAGGAAACAAATATGAAACAGAAAGACCTTGTAGAGAAGCTTCATGCATACATACATTCATAAATCTAGCCAAACTTATGTGCGTAAGAATGAAGTAAACTTAACTGGAAAGTCAGTTACAAGTTAAACCAAAGCTAGTATCATATAAGTAGTCATGATTTCATCAGAAACCAAGTCTAGTCCTTTTCCCAGATGATCCAATATCAAGATGATGAGCAAGAGCAAGGTTAAAATGAAGCTAGTTGTAAGAGACTCACCTTCTTGTTCATGATGATTCAGAGCAGAGATGATAAAGTATTTCCTCCGAATCCAAAATATACTTAATATACTTCCATGCTTATCTCACTCTACTTCAGCAAGTTCAATCCCTGTTTCAAACCAAGCTATAGTAGATTTCACTGAAGATAAATATTTCCTGCCACTATACCTTTATACAAACTGACCCCCATGCCTCTTTCATCTCGACATCCCGTGATCTTTATTTAGTTTCTTTCAACGTTCCTCTCAGATGTCACCTTTTAACAAGAAATCTTACAAGTAAAAGGAAACTCTTGGTTGTTAATGTTTTCCTCCCTCCTCAAGTATTTTGTACTTACTTATCTATGAAAAGGTTGTATCCCCCCAGTATAAGGTAAGTCCCTTGGTATAAGGATTGTGTTTTGTTTTGTTTTCATAGCCACAGATTCTAGCACAGAGCCTGGCAATTCATGGAATGAACTATTAAAAATCTTTGGCCAGTCTGTCCCTACCATTGGAACCAAGCAATGAAGCATTTGTTAAGTACCTTCTGTGTGCTAGAGATTACATTAGATTCTGAGATACAAAGATAAAGACCCTGCCCTCAATAAGCTTATATTTTGTAGATCTATCTGGATTAAAGAGCTGACCCAGAATTTTATGAAAATGAAACATACACACAGGGAAGGAAGGCTTGTATATTTTTAATACAGAACAAAAAGCAATACCATCTTTTATACACACTGCATATACTAATTTATATGTATGTACATGCACTCATATGCCCTCTCGAGCACTTTCTAAAATTTCCCCCCTTCACAAGTGAGGAAACCATGGTCCAAGAGTGCCTTTTTCAGACTCAAAATTGAACAAAACAACTAGGGCTTTTTAAGTGTACCCTCCTTGTCAGAAACCATCCTGTACTCACTTTCCCCATAGTATGTTCTGTGTACCTCAACTGCTTCTATGTATCCCAGCAGAGTTAGGGATCCATACATAGGAAGGAAGGCCCTATTTCCTTGAAAGAAATATCAAACTTTGGCAAGAAAAAGCCAAGCCAGGAGTATTCTTCCTCTCCTAAGGAGAACTCCGAAATTTCCAGGCAGATTCATAACCTCTACAAAGTCCAAACAAGCTTCAACATGCCACAGACAGATCACAGGCTCAGCTGAGAATTCCTTAGGCAGCAGTCTTCCTGATCTTATCTCAGTTCAGTGGGGGATGGAATTGAAAAGAAAATCATAAGCCCCACTTTGACTTCTCTTCTTTCCAAACACTTTTCACCTGGAAGAATGCCTATAAGTTACAAAAAACCAAGAGTTAATATATAAAAGGAGGCACTTGAGCTAGCTTGGGGGGAAAAAATCTCCATAGGCAATTATTCTTTCATGCTTCCCTACCCTAGTTTCTCTTTTTCATAATCCATTTCTTCTCCATTTCTCCCACTGATCCACTTTGCCTTAAATATCCAGCGCCCCCTTTATTCCTACCAAAACCTGTTCTTGGTATAAGATGTGGTATTCACCCTGAAGAAAAATAATGGTGAACGGTGTTAAAAGAGTTCTGAATATTCAATCAGAAAACAGAGCTCCTTTTCTGGCTCTATCACTTACTATTTGTGTAACTTTGGCCAAGTCATGTCACATTCGATTTTGAATTCTTTGAGGCCCTCTTTTCTGTATCCTCAAATTTTAGTGTCATGCATTTGTTGTTCAAAGGTTTTTTCAGTCATATCTGACTCTTGTGATACCATTTGGAGTTTTCTTAGTAAAGATACTGGATTAGTTTGCAATTTATTTTTACAGCTCATTTTACAGATGAGGAAACTAAGGCAAATAGGATTTTACTTGCCCAAAATCACACAGCTGATAAGTGTCTGATGCTAGATTTAAACTCAGGAAGGATGAGTCTTCCCAACCAGGCCAGCATTGTATCCTCTATATCAGTGGTCCTCAAACTTTTTAAGTAGGGGGCCAGTTCACTGTCCCTCAGATTGTTGGAGGGCTGGACTATAGTAAAAACAAAAACTCGAGGACTTCCGGCCAAGATGGCGGCGTGGAGGCAGACAGCTGCTTGAGCTCCTCGTTTTCTCTCAGAACTTACTTCATGACAAGCCTCTGACTTAATGCTTGACCCAGAAAGAAATCCACAAATTATCACCAAGAGAAGACATCCTTGAAAGTCGCCAGAAAAGGTCTGTGTTTGTTCGGGGGAGGGTCAATCAGACTGGGCGCAGACTGAGGGCAGACAGCCAGAGCAAGACAGGCAGCTCACACAGCTCAGACCTGAGGGGGAGGGGTGTGATCTCTGCCGTTTCTGTGAAAGGGCTTTTGCCCCAGTGTGGATGCTCCGTCTTGGCAGCAAGCCAGGAGCGGTGGAGAGGGTGTAAACACTGGAGGTGAAGATTAAAACCCCAGAAAGCCAGCGTCTCTCAGAGCCCGGCCACCCCCAACCCCCACCTGGACTGACTCGGTGCGTTCTCGGAGCCTCAGAGCGCAGACTCAGTACAGTCATTGCTGTTCTGTTAGTGGCTCTCTGCTGCCCTACCCCCAGTCTGTAGAGGAAGCCCATTAATACCATCCAGCCCTATCCCCCGCAAAACAGACCAATTGGTTCTCTTGTCAGTTTGTTTTCTTTGATTCCTACTCTGACAAAATGAACAAAAAATTCAAAAGGGCTCTAACCATTGACAGCTTCTGTGTGGAGAGGGAGCAGACTTCAAATGCTGAGGAGACTAGGAACAGACTGTCCCCAGATGTATCCCCTGGGAGGGATATAAGCTGCTCCTCAATACAAAAGAACCTCATAGAGGAAATCAAAAAGGCTCTCACAAGAGAGCTGGAGGAGAAATGGGAAAAGGAAAGGGAAGCTTGGCAAGAGAGCCTGGAGAAGTCATCCCATGCATTCAAAGACAGAGTGGATAAAGAAATCAAATCATTGAGAAACAAGATTAGTGAGCTGGAAAAGGTAAACAACTCCAAGGAAAACAGGATTAGTGAGCTGGAAAAAGAAATCAGCTCTCTAAAAAATACAATGGAAAAAAATTCCATAGAAGATAAAAACTCAATTGGACAATTACAAAAAGATATAAAAAAAGTGAGTGAAGAAAATACATCATTGAAAATTAGACTGGAACAAGTAGAAATGAATGACTCAAGGAGAAACCAAGAGGGAGTCAAGCAAAACCAGAGAAATGAGACAATTGAAAAGACTGTCAAGTACCTTACCAGAAAGACAACAGACCTGGAAAACAGATCCAGGAGAGACAATTTGAGAATAATCGGACTCCCTGAAAAATGGGAGGAAAAAAAGAGCTTGGACACCATTTTCGAGGAAATTATCAAAGAGAACTGCCCAGACGTTTTGGAAACAGAGGGTAAAATAGACATTGAGAAAATTCATCGATCACCTACTGAAAGGGACCCTAAAATCAAAACGCCAAGAAATATAGTGGCCAAGTTCAAGAACCATCAGACAAAGGAAAAGATATTGGAAGCTGCTAGAAAAAAACAATTCAGATATGGAGGATCCACAATAAGGATAACACAGGATCTAGCAGCGTCCACATTAAAAGAACGCAGGGCCTGGAACATGATATTCCGAAAGGCTAAGGAACTTGGTATGCAGCCAAGAGTGACTTACCCAGCAAGAATGAGCATCATTTTCCAGGGAAGAAGATGGACATTTAACGAAATAAATGAATTCCATCTATTTTTGATGAAAAAACCAGACCTACATAAAAGGTTTAATCTTCAAATACAGAACTCAAGAGACTTCTAAAAAAGGTAAAAAGAATCTTGAGAACTATACTTCTGTCAAAAAAATATGTAAAGAACATATGTACAATTTGTCTTAGAAACTAGAGGTGGAAAGGAGATTATATCATAAAAAAGTATAAAGTGGTGGTACTACATCTCATGAAGAGGCAAAGGTAACCTATTATATCTGAGAGAAAGAAAGGAGGGAGATGAACATAGCGTGTATCAATAGACATATTCGATTTATGGTGAAACTTCTTCCACTTCATTGAAAAGTGAAAGGGAAGGAGTAAGCTAAGGGGAAGGGAATACAGTAATTTCGAGGAAAAGGGATAAAATAAGGGGAGGATCTTTAAGGTGGGGGAGGGATCCTAAAAAGGGAGGGCTGTGAAAAGCAAGTGGTGTTTACCAGTTTAATACTGGATAGGAGGGTAAAAGGGAAGGAAAGGGGAAAAGCATAAGCAGGGGTTAATAGGATGGCAAGCAATATAGAATTAGTCCTTCTAACCATAAATGTGAATGGGGCAAACTGCCTCATAAAGAGGAAGCAGTTAGCAGACTGGATTAAAAGTCAGAATCCTACTATATGTTGTTTACAGGAAACACACCTGAAACAGGATGAGACATTCAAACTAAAAGTAAAAGGGTGGAGCAGAATCTATTATGCTTCAGGCAAAACCAAAAAAGCAGGAGTAGCCATCCTCATCTCAGATCAAGCAAAAACAAAAATTGATCTAATTAAAAGAGATAAGGAAGGGCATTATATCCTGCTAAAGGGAAGCATCAATAGTGAAGCCGTATCAATATTAAACATGTATGCACCAAGTGGTGCAGCATCTAAATTCTTAAAAGAGAAATTAAGAGAGCTGCAAGAGGAAATAGATAGCAAAACTATAATAGCGGGAGATCTCAACCTTGCACTATCAGAATTAGATAAATCAAACCACAAAATAAATAAGAAAGAAGTCAAAGAGGTAAATAGAATACTAGAAAAGTTTGATATGATAGATCTTTGGCGAAAGTTAAATGGAGACAGAAAGGAATATACTTTCTTCTCAGCAGTTCATGGAACCTATACAAAAATTGATCATATACTAGGGCATAAAAACCTCAAAATCAAATGCAGTAAGGCAGAAATAGTAAATGCATCCTTTTCAGACCATAATGCAATCAAAATAACATTTAATAAAAAGACAGGGGAAAATAGACCAAAAAATAATTGGAAACTAAATAATCTTATACTAAAGAATGATTGGGTAAAACAGCAAATCATAGACATAATTAATAACTTCACCCAAGAAAATGACAATAATGAGACATCATACCAAAATGTGTGGGATACAGCCAAAGCAGTAATTAGGGGAAGTTTTATATCTCTACAGGCCTACTTGCATAAAATAGAGAAAGAGAGGGCCAACGAATTGGGTTTACAACTAAAATTGCTAGAAAAGGAACAAATTAAAAACCCCCAGACAAACACAAAACTTGAAATTCAAAAAATAAAAGGTGAGATTAATAAAATTGAAAGTAAAAAAACTATTGAATTAATTAATAAAACTAAGAGTTGGTTTTATGAAAAAACCAACAAAATAGACAAACCCTTAGTAAACCTGATTAAAAAAAGGAAAGAGAAAAAGCAAATTGATAGTCTTGAAAATGAAAAGGGTAAACTCACCACTAATGAAGAGGAAATTAGAACAATAGTTAGGAGCTACTTTGCTCAACTTTATGCCGATAAATTTGATAACTTAAATGAAATGGAAGAATACCTTCAAAAATATAGCTTGCCCAGATTAACAGAGGAAGAAGTAAGTAGTCTAAATAGTCCCATTTCAGAAAAAGAAATAGACCAAGCTATTAACCAACTTCCTAAGAAAAAGTCCCCAGGACCAGATGGATTTACAGGTGAATTCTACCAAACATTTAAAGAACAACTAACTCCAATGCTATGTAAACTATTTGAAAAAATAGGGATTGAAGGAGTCCTACCAAATTCCTTCTATGACACAGACATGGTACTGATACTTAAACCAGGTAGATCGAAAACTGAGAAAGAAAACTATAGACCAATTTCCTTAATGAATATTGATGCTAAAATCTTAAATAAGATATTAGCAAATAGACTTCAGAAAATCATCCCCAGAATAATACACTATGACCAAGTGGGATTTATACCAGGAATGCAGGGCTGGTTTAATATTAGGAAAACTATTAGTATAATTGACCATATTAATAATCAAATTAATAAAAACCATATGATCATCTCAATAGATGCAGAAAAGGCATTTGATAAAATCCAACATCCATTCCTACTAAAAACGCTTGAGAGTATAGGAATAAATGGACTATTCCTTAAAATAATAAGGAGCATATATTTAAAACCTTCAGTAAACATCATATGTAATGGTGATAAACTAGAACCTTTCCCTGTTAGATCAGGAGTGAAACAAGGTTGCCCACTATCACCATTACTATTCAATATAGTACTAGAAACTCTAGCCTTGGCAATAAGAGCCGAGAAAGAGATCCAAGGAATTAGAGTAGGAAATGAAGAAATCAAATTGTCACTTTTCGCAGATGACATGATGGTATACTTAGAGAACCCCAAAGACTCTGCTAAAAAGCTATTAGAAATAATTCAGAATTTTAGCAAAGTCGCAGGATACAAAATAAATCCACATAAATCCTCAGGATTTTTATACATTACCAACACAATCCAACAGCAAGAGATACAAAGAGAAATTCCATTCAAAATAACAGTCGATAGTATCAAATATTTGGGAATATATCTACCAAAGGAGAGTCAGGAATTATATGAGCAAAATTACAAAACACTTGCCACAAAAATAAAGTCAGATTTAAATAATTGGAAAGACATTCAATGTTCTTGGATAGGCCGAGCGAATATAATAAAGATGACAATACTCCCCAAACTAATCTATTTATTTAGTGCTATACCAATCAGACTCCCAAGAAACTATTTTAATGACCTAGAAAAAATAACAACAAAATTCATATGGAAGAATAAAAGGTCGAGAATTGCAAGGGAACTAATGAAAAAAAAGTCAGAGGAAGGTGGTCTAAGTGTACCTGATTTAAAGCTATATTATAAAGCAACAGTCACCAAAACCATTTGGTATTGGCTAAGAAATAGACTAGTTGATCAGTGGCATAGGTTAGGTTCACAGGACAAGATAGTGAATAAAAATAGCAATCTAATCTTTGACAAACCCAAAGATCCCAAATTTTGGGATAAGAATTCATTATTTGACAAAAACTGCTGGGAAAACTGGAAATTAGTATGGCAGAAACTAGGCATGGACCCACATTTAACACCACATACTAAGATTAGATCAAAATGGGTCCAAGATTTAGGCATAAAGAACGAAATCATAAATAAATTGGAGGAACATGGGATGGTTTACCTCTCAGACTTGTGGAGGAGGAAGGAGTTTGTGTCCAAGGGAGAACTAGAGACCATTATTGATCACAAAATAGAACATTTTGATTACACCAAATTAAAGAGTTTCTGCACAAACAAAACTAATGCAAACAAGATTAGAAGGGAAGTAACAAATTGGGAAAAAATTTTTACAGTTAAAGGTTCTGATAAAGGCCTCATCTCCAAAATATACAGAGAATTGACTTTAATCTATAAGAAATCAAGCCATTCTCCAATTGATAAATGGTCAAAGGATATGAACAGACAATTTTCAGATGATGAAATTAAAACTATTTCCACTCATATGAAAGAGTGTTCCAAATCACTATTGATCAGAGAAATGCAAATTAAGACAACTCTGAGGTATCATTACACACCTGTCAGATTGGCTAAGATGACAGGAACAAATAACGATGAATGTTGGAGGGGCTGTGGGAAAACTGGGACACTGATGCATTGTTGGTGGAGTTGTGAAAGAATCCAACCATTCTGGAGAGCAATCTGGAATTATGCCCAAAAAGTTATCAAAATGTGCATACCCTTTGACCCAGCCATACTACTACTGGGCTTATACCCCAAGGAACTACTAGAGAAGGGAAAGGGTCCTGTATGTGCCAAAATGTTTGTGGCAGCCCTTTTCATAGTGGCTAGAAGCTGGAAGATGAATGGATGTCCATCAATTGGAGAATGGTTGGGTAAACTATGGTATATGAATGTTATGGAATATTATTGTTCTATAAGAAATGACCAACAGGAGAAATATAGAGAGGCTTGGAGAGACTTACAATCAACTGATGCTGAGTGAAACGAGCAGAACCAGAAGATCATTATACACTTCAACAATGATACTGTACGAGGATGTATGCTGATGGAAGTGGATTTCTTTCAACATAGAGAAGAGCTAATCCAATTCCAACTTATTAATGATGGACAGAACCAGCTACATCCAGAAAAGGAACACTGGGAAATGAATGTAAACTGTTATTTTTACCTTCTGAATCCAATTCTTCCTGTGCAACAAAAAATTCGGTTCTACACACATATATTGTATCTAAATTATACTGTAATATATTTAACATATATAAGACTGCTTGCCATCTGGGGGAGGGGTATGGGGGAGGAAGGGAAAAAATCTGAATAGAAGTAAGTGCAAGGGATAATGTTGTAAAAAATTACCCATGCATATGTACTGTCAAAAAATGTTATAATTACAAGAAAATAATAAAAATTTAAAAAAAAAAAAAAAAAAAAAAAAAAAAAAAAAAAACTCACACTCTGTCTCCGCCCCTCAGCCCATTTGCCATAACCCCCCCCCCCCAGCATAAATGTCCTCAGCAGGCTGTATGTGCCCTAGGGCCATGGTTTGAGAACCCCTGCTCTATACCACCTAGATGCCTATGTATTAAATAAAAAGGTTCTATTCCTTCAAAGACCTTTCTAGCTCCAAATCTATGATCCATCCAATACACTTTTAAGCTTCCCTATACACTAGAATATTGGCCAACAGCAGCTATGGAACTTGTCTTTATTTATTTATTTTTTTATAGTTTTTATTTACCAGATATATGCATGGATAATTTTACAGCATTGACAATTGCCAAACCTTTTGTTCTAATTTTTCCCTTCCTCCCCCCCAGATGGCAAGTTGACTAATACATCTTAAATATGTGAAAGTATAAATTAAATACAATATATGTCTACATGTCCAAACAGTTGTTTTGCTGTACAAAAAGAATCGGACTTTGAAATAGTGTACAATTAGCCTCTGAAGGAAATCAAAAATGCAGATGGTCAAAAATAGAGGGATCGGGAATTCTATGTAGTGGTTCATAGTCATCTCCCAGAGTTCTTTCACTGGGTGTAGCTGGTTCAGTTCATTACTGCTCTATTGGAACTGATTTGGTTCATCTCATTGTTGAAGATGGCCACATCCATCAGAATTGATCATCATACAGTATTGTTGTTGAAGTATATAATGATCTCTTGGTCCTGCTCATTTTACTCAGCATCAGTTCATGTAAGTCTTTCCAGGCCTTTCTGAAATCATCCTGTTGGTCATTTCTTACAGAACAATAATATTCCATAATATTCATATACCACAATTTATTCGTCCATTCTCCAATTGATGGGCATCCACGTAGTTTCCAGTTTCTGGCTACCACAAAGAGGGCTGCCACAAACATTCTTGCACATACCAGTCCCTTTCCCTTCTTTAAGATCTCTTTGGGATATAAGCCCAGTAGTAACACTGCTGGGTCAAAGGGTATGCACAATTTGATAACTTTTTGAGCACAGTAGGGTAAAGCACAAGACAGGATGGTAAATTTGTGTTATAATAAGCAATGTATTTCTAAGTAAAGATGTTTTCACTATTTAGTGTCCAGAGTGCCTAGTGCATAGTTCAGTAGCTATAAGGAGGCAAATTTGGAAGTTACATCTTCAATGTGATCAGCAAGGATACTCCAAACTTTGCCCATTCAAAATATATCTCCTTCTCCTGGCTATTATGGCATTAGCCACCATTAATCCCACCTGAAATTTCTACAATTACAATTCTTTCTTTTGAGTTAAATAACAAAGGCTAAATTGGTGTGTCCAGAAAGCTACTTAAAATGAAGGACATATATAACCAGGAGTGGTAGAAGGATTCTTTCCTATAAATGCAGTTTACTTTGTTACTGGGGTTCTTAATCTAGGGTTTATAGGTAGCTTTTAGAGGTTTCATGAACTTGGTAGAAAAAAAAATTACATCTTTATTTTCACTAATTTCTTTTTATTATTTTTTATTAAAGCTTTTGATTTTCAAAACACATACATGAATAATTTTCAGCATTCACCCTTGCAAAACCTTGTGTTCCAAAATTTTTTCCCTCCCTTCCCTCTACTCCCTCCTCTAGATGGCAGGTAATTCAGTATATATTAAACATGTTTCACTAACTTCTAACTGAAATTTACTTAGTTCTTCAGTCATGGATATAGCAACAGGAGTATGATGGTATTTAACAACTAGCTCTCTCGGAGAATTGGGATAATGTAATCATATCACATTTTTCAGCTTAATCCACACTACTAATATTTTCTCCATAGTTTGCTGAAGTGTAGACAATCAATAAAGCAAAACATTGTTATACATTTTGCTGATTTCCAAAGTATAAATGCTCACACAGAAAATAATAATTGGCTATCTTCATTTGAGCTGTCTCCAATATATCCCTAGATGGAAGCAAAATCATTTAAAAAAAAAAAATGATAGACACCCTATAGACAATAGATCCATTGCCAAAAAAGATCATGCAAAAGAAAAAGTTTAAGTTAATTAATTGAATCCTTAGAAGACAAAAGGCTTAGATTAAGAGATGAGATATAAATTTCAATACAGAAGAAAGGAGAAACATAGCCCTCCAGTGAATCCTAAAAGTATTAATAATATTATATTACTAAAGTATTAACATAAATTATTAAAGTATTAATAGTTGTATCTGTTGTTTACATGTTTTAATGTTGCAAAGCTTTTTTGCATACTGTTGTTATTCAATCTTTTCACTCATGACCTCATGTGACATTTTCTTGGCAAAGAAAAGATATTGCTATAGTTTGTCATTTCCTTCTGCAGCAATTTTTTTTTTTTTTTTTGCTGTCTGTCTCAGAAACAGAGACAGAAAGAGTTAAGTGACTTGTCCAAGGTTACATGGCTAGTATCTGAGGCTAGATTTGAACTCAGGAAAATGAGACTTCCTAACTCTAACTACTGTATAACCTAGCTACCCTCTTTACAATATTTCCTCTTACTTGTTCCTTGAAAACTTTTAAGGTGTATGTCATTATTATCCTCAATTTACAGATGAGAAAGCAATCTGAAGGAAGTTCTATGACTTAATCAGGATGACACAGTTAGGAATTGTCTGATGTGCTTCCTTCCCAAAAGTTTTTAGCACCTTTGACACCTGGCAGTCTAGAGGGATTGCTAGTACCTACTCAAGTTTGATAACAGAAGCCACACCCAGGGCGGCCACTTAGGAAGAAGGCTGAAAGGGTGGAGGAGGGAAAAGGTGAAGATAAACTTTTCCTACTCCGAAACTTTGCTCCACCCAATTGTTAACTAATAACAAATATCAGTTTTGAATTATGTTACTGGGTCAGATTTGAGAGGTAGAGAAATCAGGGGAGAGGATATCTCATATTGTTTAGCATAGAGGGACCCTGCTAAATCTCATTAGAGAAAAAGTTCATTCCTTTCAGAGATTTTCCCCCAAAAGCCCAGAGACTGAATTCTGAAAGATAGGGTTATTATGATGTTCCTTTAAAGGGGGGAAGGAGGAGGTAAGTGTAAAATACCTTTTAGTTTAATCTGCAATACTAAGGTTTTCTCTATAGCATTAGGCCTAGATAATCAAAAAGATAATAAATCATTTTTTGTGGATTTTGCCAATTTTAAGGGGTAAATGTTCACTCACACTGAAAGTTTAACAATCCCTATTTGAGTAGACTCCAGCATATTTCTGGATGGAGCCAACATTATTCTTCCCTACCACTAGATGATCATTTCTAGGTCCCCATGCACATGAGTCAATATCACGATATTCCTGGGTTATCCATCCTTTCTGCACTAATTCTAAGATGCTACAAATATATCAGAGAAGCCCAGGTGCTCTACTCCTTTGCACAGTGATCCCACTTGATCTTCCCACACTTTGCCCCCTAGCAACTGCTAGCCCTCATCCATATTCGTTTCATGGTTGTTTTTGTAGAGTTGTTTTTCAATCCTGTTTGATCCTTCACTACATGAGGGGTTTTCTTGGTAAAGCTACTGAGGTAGTTTGCCATTTTCTTCTCCAGCCCATTTTACAGAGGAGGAAACTGAGGCAAATAGGGGTAATTGACTTTCCCAGTCACATAGATAGCAAATGTGTAAGCTTAGATTTCAAAATGAGTCTTCCTGAGTCCAAGTCTAGCACTGTATCCACTGCACCCAATTCACACTCTATATTATTCTTTTTATGCAGGGTCTTCCTCATGCCTACAATGTTTCCCCCATTCTGATTCACTTCACTTTTTGTAATCACTGACTCCATTGAAGGTTTAGCTCAAGCACAATAAGCTCCTGCTAATCCTCTTCTCCATAGTAACTTTGTTTTTACATAGTATATATTTTGTATACACTTATCTGTGAACTCATTGTCCCATCTCCTCCCTAGTAGAATGTAAACTGGAATTATTGAGAGGGAAAACTGTTTTTTTTTTTTTTTTTTATCTTTATATTTTTCAGTTGTTTTCAGTTAAAGTTGATTCTCCAAGATCCCGTTTAAGGGTTTCTTGGCAAAGATGTTGGAATGGTGTGCCATTTCCTTTTTAAGCTCATTTTATAGATGAGGAGACTGAGCCAAACAGCATTAAGAGCTTAGCCAAGGTGGCACAGATAGTAAATGAGCTCAGTTTTGAACTGAAGTTGAGTCTTCCTGACTATATGCCCTAATGTTCTATCCACTTCACCATGGCCATTTTGTACAATGGGCAGGGAGTGAGAAGAGCTGACTTTTAATACAATATTCATTTATTGCCATAAAATTACTCTGCACTAACCTCAGTTCTCCAAAATGCAACCACCAGAATTCCAAAGAGACAAAATTTTAACTTGAACTCAAAAGCAACAACATCAAGGGATGGAGGAAGAGGGAAGAATGATAACCCCAAATGGCAGCAAAGTGAGGTGAGCAGAGCTTTGGATTTGATGAACAAGAAACTAAGTTCAAATCCTCCATTGCTGTTTAATACTTGCATGACCTTGGACTTGCATTTATCTCCTCTTCTGATTCTGACTTTCTTCATCTATAAAAGAAGAAGTTTGGACTGGGTAGCTTTTCCAGTTTTAAAGCCAAAAGCTACAATCCAATTTACTTTCTCTTTCTACCTAGGAACACAGACAACACAAGAAGGAGTTGGTTCTCCCAGGCTCCCTGGTTCTCCCTGTTTAAAAAATCAGTCCCTAAGATAAAAAGATAACTCCTGTCCCAAAGGCAAGCTTTTCCTCATCTCCCATATATTTCAAATTCCAGATAGCCCCTTTGTGATTTTTTTCCCCCTTTCATTCTAATTTTTAAATCATTTTATTCTAATTTTGTCTACATAGACAAAACTAAATGGACCCAGAGTTTTATGAAAAAGGAAGAAGAGCACCCTTTATAGTAATATACCCATCTCCCATCCCACTAGGAATATCCTTGGATCTTACCTCAATTCCCTTTCTAGAGAGAACTCTATTTATCTCAACTTGACCTCTTGTCAAATTTTTTTTTAACTATACCTTAAGGATGTATTCCATGTTTTACCACTCTGGGAGAAGATAAAAACTAAAGTACAAGGGAAGTAGGAATATTCCACATACTATCAGACAAATTCATTTTGTTTTGCTTAAACTACTTTTTTCTTTTTTACATAAAAGAGCTCATTAAATAGAGCTCATTAATTAGGTGTCTTGAATTTACTGGGATGTAAAAATAAAAAACAATAAAATTTATTTTAAAAACTAAATTGAGGCTCCAGAGCTCTGTGAACAGAAATGATATTGCTTTTATTCCTGTATTCTTCCTTTCATGATGGCTAGGAGATACAGACTGCTGTAATTATTTCAATATATAAGTTGGAACTAGGATGACAATTTTTTCAAATAAATGTATTTATTTCATAATAATAACATATTCATGTAGTATGTTGCTTAGATGTTTTTTTCTCATAATAACCCCATAAGATAAATAGTATGATTATTATTATCCTCATTTGACAGATAAAGAAACTGAGTCAAAGAATTATAAACCTAGTCTAAGGTTACTCAGCTATTAAGTGTCAGAGACAGGATTCAAGCTCAGTTCTCATTTTTCCAAGGTCAATGTTCATATCTCTACACTGTTAGCCTTCAAATTGTGCTTGGATTGTAAAAGGAGTTACTCACTCATTTTGACATTTTCAGGTCTCAATGTAAATGTTAACTTCTCAAAGGATATGCAAGATGATTGTCTTGGTAGATAAAAGTCTAGCTATTACTCATTCACACATTAATTTGTTCATTAATTCATTTAATATGGACTTATTAGGAAGCAAAAATTGAGTTCAAATCAAAATCTTTCATTCCTACTTTAGCATTCTATCCATTCTATCACATCAGGAAAAAAAAATCAGTTTTGGCCTCTAACTAAGAAATAGCAAAATGTTAACCAAGTAAGCTATTAAATTAACCTCAAGTAATAGCAAAATTTTAGGCAAGTAAACTATTATAGAAAAAGAAAAAAAAAAGAAAAAGGAAACTTTTGATTTAGGTTTAAAATACTCACTTCTCATCGTGAACGAACCACTAATTTAGATCCATGATTAGGATTATATGTTGAATTCTAAATAAAAGGAAAAATAACAACAACAAAATAAACGTTATGAATCCCCCTTAAAATAGTTTTCATGATGTTTCATAGTTTATAAAAATCTTCCTTCACTACAACTCTTCCACTTTGGTTACTAGTTCTATAATCATGGGCAAGTTAAGCCAAGTCTTAATCTTAGTTATCTTTTCTTCAAAAATGGTTGCTATCAACTTCAGGGTGTGAAGAAAATGCTTTGTTTAAAGATCTCTAGATAAAAAGGGTAATTACCATTATCATTTTGCAGATTGGAAACTAAAGCTCATAAAGTGCTACTTGTTCAAAATAAAATGCATACTTTATTAGTGAACTGAGACTTGATTTCAAGTTTTCTGACTCCACACCCAGTGTTTTTTCCCTTTTATCTGACTGCTTTCCAAAATGTACTCAGGTATGGAAACCTTACCTGATTGTTCACCACATCCTAGGCAAACAGCCTCTTTCTCCTCCAATCATTCCATCCCATCTTATCCCATACACTATCTCCCTTCTGTCATACCAGGACTGTTGTTGCAGAGGGTAATATAATGTCCAGTGTCACTCCTATACCAATCCATTATTATGCTTTACTATTACACTACTACAAATTAATATGTTTTACTGCTATAATTACAAATTTACTAAAACATTACTATTACTACTGCACCTCTTCCACTTACTAGTTATTAGAGCTTAGACAAAATACTTTACCTCAATTTTCCCATCCCTAAAATGGGGATAGTTGTACATTAAAAAAAAAAAATCAAAATATTTAGAACTGAAAGAACCTTTAGAAATTATATTACCTAACTCCGATTTAAAGAGGAGGAAACTGAAATCAAGAGGAGGGAAGTGATCTGCCCTAGATCAAACAGCAAATAATGAATGAAGGACAAAGGTTCATTCCAGATCCCAACTAGGGCTCTTACTGCTATAGCTTGCTATCTGCACTGGCTATTTCAGAGGAGTGTTTTCTAAAAGATGCTATGTATAAATGCCAGTCACTGTTCTGAATAGTTCCCATCTCTGATTTTTCTGTTAGCAATTTCCCTCTTGCAGCCAATTGAGGCGATTTTCAGGCTTTGGGACAATCATATGTCTTTTTTCCTCACACCATAATTGGGAATCTCTAGTTTATAGGAAGAAACTTAGAGGGGTGTTGTTTTTTTTAAGAAAGTAAAAGAAAAAAAGAAAAAAACGTGTAGATTTAGAACAATTTTCTAAAAAGATTTATGTAAAGATTCTACTATTTCAGGTATGCATTTGTGTGTATATATGTGTATATAGATAGATAGATAGATACACATTTATAATGAGTGTGTATCTGTATACATGTATATTGTGTTATACATGTATGTATATGTTATTATGCATGTATTGTATATTATACGTACAATATAACAGCTATATATCTGTGTATCTCGTATACATGTGTTTATATCAATATATTTAATTGTGTATATAAAATAATGCAAAATAGAGCATTGTCTATGGAAATTATATATGTATATGTGGAATGTGTGTGTATATGTAGGATATATGTGCATACATATATACACTTTTTAAAAGTTAACAATGCTCTAAGGCATATGGGGCACTTAGTATGTATCAGTATATACACATAGCTGCACAATGTGTCTACATATGTATATATAGCTACATATGAATGTATACTTGACTGTTTATATGCATGTACATGTTATACATATATACATATGTATAAATATATTTTAAATATTTCTATAAATGCACACAAATAGTCCATGGACAAATACTTATCTCAGGAGATAGAGCAATGGGCCTGAAGTCAGGAAGACTGGAAATCAAATCTATTCTCAAACACTTCCTTGCTACGTGGCCCCAGGCAAGTTCCTTAAGCTTTTTTTTTTTTCTGTTTTGTTTTGTTTTGTTTCATTACTATAAAATGATAATAATATAAACTAACTCTAAGGGTTATTGTGAAAATTAAATGAGATAATATTTGTAAAACATTTAGCACATAGTACTATGTAAATATTAGCTATTATTAAATATCATTATTATATTTATGTACTTATATGTACACATTATGCATGTGTATTATATGCATGTATACATAAAGACTCAGGATATCCCCAAAGCCTTAGTGCCATTCTAAGCTTTCATAGGTCAGTTTCTACATTGAGAGTTTTCTACCTCAGGCAGCTAGATGATGCAGTAGATAAAGCATCAGCCTCAGAATCAGGAGGACCTGAGTTCAAATATGACCTCAGATACCTAATACTTCCTAGCTGTGTGATCTTGGCCAAGTCACTTAACTCCAATACTTGCAAAAACAAATAAAATAAAGAGAGTTTTCTATCCTGATGGAATTATAGATCTATCCTAAATAAATATAGGGCAGCCCTATATCACAGTGTCTCTCCAGAAACATAATATAATATATTAACCATTATTCTTTTTATGATCCATAGCTATTAACCAGACTTGTAGAGTAGTCAAGTACTATCATGGCTTTGATTTTCTCCATGGAAACTCCTTTATTTCCTTCTAGTGGAGTTTAGTCAAAAGAAGTTCTGCTATTCTAAATTATCATTCTAAGAACTGTCTAATTCATTTCAATCCAGTCTAGTTCAATACATGTTTACTCAATAAATAAACCAGTATTTATTAAGTTCCAGGCACTGTGGTAGGCTCTGGAAACACCAAGATTAAAACAAAACAACATCTGCCCTCAAGTAATTTAATTCTATCAGAGGAGACAATACATACCTATAAAAACATATATAAGAGAAATACAAAATGAATACAGGATTAATTGGTAGGAGTTTTGTTGTTTAGCCAATTAATAGAGCCCTACTCTTCCTACCTCATTTGGGATTTTCTTGGCAAAGATACTAGAGCGGCTTGTTATTTCCTTCTCTAGCTCATTTTGCAGATGGGAAAACTGAGTCAAACAGGATTAAGTGACCTGCCCAGCATCACAAAGCTAGTCCAGGCCAGATTTGAACTCGACCTGATTCTGAATCCAGCACTCCAACTAGCAGCTTTCATAAAAGAAAGAAACCAAAGTGATTAGAAAAGACTTGAGTTTTGAAAGAAACTGTTTTTCTAAGAGAATAGGCAAGGAAGGAGTGTTCCAAGCATGGGGGTATATTCCATCCAAAGGCATGGAAACAGTCGTATGTAAGAAACAACAAGAAAGCCAATTTTCCTGGAGCAAAAAGTCAGTAAAGAAGAGAAATATATAAGTCTACAAAAGCAGACTGGCGTCAGATTCTAAAGAGCTTTAAATGCTCAGTAGAAGCATTTATATGTGATCCCAGAGTTAACAATGAGTCATTGAAGTTCATTAAGTGACATGATCAGAACATTGAATAAAACCACTCTGGTGGTTTAAGATGGACTAGAGAGAGGAGAGACTTAAAGAGAGAAAAACTAATTAGGAAACTTTTATAATATAAGTAGGAGCCTGAAATGATGAAAGCCTAAAATAGTATACTAGCTATGTGGGGGAAGAGCATTTAAATGCATGAGATGTAAAGGTAGAAACAGCAAGATTTGATATAGATTGAAAATGGGAAGGTGAGGGATAAATAATTGAGGATGAGAATCTAGGGGACTGGAAAGAGAGAGAGAGGTTCAAAAAAGGAGTTTCAGGAATAAGTTCTATTTCTGATATGTTAAGATTGAGATGACTATAGGACATTCAGATAGATATTACTAGTGAGCAGTTTGGAAACTGGAGCTCTGGACAGAGACTAAGACAAGTAGTCATATGTGCATAGGGATGAATACTTTAAAAAAAAAAAAAGTATTAACTTTGTTGGGCACTGAATGTATCCAATTTGTGATTCAATTAATTTGGAATTGGAAGGAGTGATTCTAAAAGCAATAGGAGCCATGCATAAAAATACGTGAAACATCTTCAAACACTACATATTACATTCTCCAGCAAAATCTGAGCACTAAGCTAGTTTATTTAATAGAATAGTTTCCCTCTATTCTTCTTTCCCAAACTACACAGGCTCCATGATGTTATGAAAAAAAGAGATTAGGCTTGCTTACCTCTTCTATTCTTGATGTCCCCTTCAGGGAAGACATTCTCACCTTCAAGGCTTCTCTTGTCTAAAACCAAAGGAAAAACCAAATGTTAGCAGTAATTGTCTACTGGGATGCCTAGGGAAGAATAAAACTCACAAGACTCAAATCTGCCCACCTCAATTTGAGTAAAAGAACTCTAGATTTATGCTCACATGCAATTGGTGGTTATGTAACTATTAATCAAAAAGAATTTTCCTCTCTCCCCCAACTCTCTTTCCTTCTTCCAATTTCCACCCCTAACTACATATTCAGGATTTTGTTTGCTTACTTCTGAATTTTTGAAGAAATTGAAGCCACTGTATGAAGCAGGCAAAGTTTACCTTTTGATCCAGAATGGTTCCAAACAGCAAAATGAAGAACCCCTAAGGATAATGATCAACATGTTTAAGAACAATCTCACAGATATGTTCCCTTCTGATTTCTCCCAGAATCATAACTTGGGCAATACAACTGGGGCTTTGGTCCAGGATACAAAAATTTAGAGGGTACAAGTAACTCAAATAAGGACATTCAAAGACAAATATATAGTTTGTTGGATTTCTAAGTCAACACTACCTGCAGTGCTTCAACAGCATAGAGACAACAATGTTTAATACTTAACTTGAAAGAAAAATAGAAAGCTAGTAGATAAAAAACATGGTTAATCATATCCATCTGTAAGCTATTTTAGTAACTAATTCCCCTCCTACTTAACTAAATTTGTTTTAAATACCTCTTGTATTATTTTCATATCATAAATTACAAAGTTGATTAGCGGGAATGCATTTAGAACTACTTGCCCCAAGCATCAAAATTTCTAAATTCATGGCTCTGGGATTAAGATTCACAGGACTCTTTTTAAAAAAAAAAAAAAACTATCTTCAAGGAAAATATTAACCAGAATTTACATATAATTTGCTAAATCAAAAAAGTATGTTTTTTTTTTTTTCTTTGAGTCTATCTTTATTACTATAATAGAGTAACTTCTTTCCTGGCTATAATTGCTATTATTATAGTATATGTTATGTTATGATGTATTCTATTACATTGTATTATGCTATAAATTACATATAATATATTTTACTTCTTTGTTTTACCTTTTGTGATCTTATTTTATATGATTTCATATATATAAAATTTTAATATTGAATATATATGCATATGTGTGAAAGGGGGGGAGAGGAGAGAGAAGGAAGGGAAGAGAGAAAGAGTAGAGGAAAGATATGGAGGGAGAAAGACAGAGAGAAATAGGAAGTTCACAAGCTTTGGAAAAAGATTCAATATTATTAAATGTGGGGCATCAGAAGAAGGCTTATACATTTGTTTTTTCCCAGAACTGACAATTTTCAATTACAAAGTCAAGGATTAGGAACTGTATCTTAAATGTTGAAGACTAGCATAGGTGCCAATGAGAGTTGAGATTTTCATCCTTTCATTCAATAAACCTGATTGAATACTTATTATGTACAAGGCATTATGCTAAATTCTGGGAAAGAAACAGTCCTTACCTTCAATAAGCTTATATTCTATTGGGGGGAAATAGCATATACGTAGAAAATTAAATATAAAATATGTGTTGAGGAGACAATATACTCCATTCCATACATTAGGGGCAGACTGTACAAAGGTATGGAGATGGTGAATAAAAAGTCATATATGGAAAATTAACCAGTTTAGCCAGAACAAAGTGGAAGAAGGAAAGTAATATGAAATAAGTTTGGAAAGATAGGGAGATACATATTGCAAAAGGCTTATAAAATATTCTTGAAATAAAATAGGTGTTATAAGAATGCTTAATTTACAATTATTCTCTCATTTGATGCTCACAAGAACCCCTGGAAGGAAGATACTATTACTATCCCCATATAATAGATGAAGGAATTGGAGCAAACAAGGTCAGGTGACTTGGCCAAGTCACACAATTAGTAAGTGTCTGAGATTAAATTTGAATTCAAATCTTCCTAACTCCAGGTCTAGAATTCTATACTAAGCCACCAGTTGCATCCGTAGTTCTAATATCAGAGACAAATAATATCTATTTGAGAAAATGGAAGATCACAGCCAAGTGGGAGAAGGAAAGAATTGAGCAAAGACATCCTCAGTTGTCAAATACCACCATTACAACTGATAAAGTTATTTTGGACTACATCTTCTTGGCTCTGGACACTCAGTAGAAAAATGTTCCCCAGTTTGTTTCACTCACCTGGAAAGCATTGAGTAAGGAGAAGATGATGTGGAACACTAAGGAGCTGCTGTCTATTAGGGTGGCTATTCCAAACCCCCAGGTCAGTCCCAGAAGTGGGGTAAGGATAGCAACATTCTTACTGATCCTCATAATGGTCACCATATCCTGAGACTTAGAACTTCCAATAGAAGGTCTTCGAGTGCTGACAGCCACAACAAAAACCACAATCAGATTTACTGCCACAATGGTCAGGGCTGGAATGACAAAGGCTAGAAGAGCTTTGGAGTCATCCCAGTTCAGCCAGCAGGCCTGGGCTCTCACATAACCTTTTCTTGGTTCTGTAACAGAAACTGTAATGGCAGCAATGACCAGGGGGCACCCGTAGCCCACCAAAAAGGCTATGGCCATCATAGTGGACTTCATCATCCGGCGAAACACGATCAGTATTCCATAGAGTATGAGGAGGGCTTTGATCAGCATCCAGAAGAACAGAGAAAGGTAGAAGTAGTGACTGAAAAATGTCACTGCTACACACCAGTTGTAACTTCGTGCTGCGCCGTCAAAGAATGATGCGACAATGAACCAAACATTAGCAATCAGAAGGGACGTGGCTATGTTCACAATGCAGACGTGACGCATGTAGGAGATCTCTGTCACTGTCACCTGGGACCACACTGTGATTTCAATGATCAGGCAAAGAATAAGGCTCAAGATGGAGATGCTGAGACCAATGCAGGTAATGTAATCCAGAGTTTTATTGGTAAAGGTCTTGGGGGACATCAGAATGGAGAAGGACATCAGCAGGTTAGTGTAGTTGCAGCGGCAAGAGGCTTTATCCATAACATCCATTGTTGTTTCACAGGCTTCCTCAACCCACCTTCTCTTCCGAGAATGCCAGCCCACACACTGAGCTTTAGCAGTATGGGATTTATTGATCTTTTCAAAAGTGAGGAAGACTTGGAGCTTTTTTGGCAAGATCACTGAGAGAACCAGCCCATTCACCTGTCTGGGAAGGCTCTCATTGTGCAAATGAGCTTCTTCCAAAATTCGCCCCAAGGTTGGGAAAGCAATACTAATGGCCTGGGAGGCAGGAGGGAGTTTCTGTAGCTCTTTCCAGGGGATGAACACTGTCCCCTCTACATCCTCCTCATCATCTGGCACCCTCATAGAGAAATTGAAACTCTTCCCTTGGGTGTTTTGATTGATTCTGAAGCCTTTAGTCTGAATAAAGGGCTCATTCACAATATTCTCAGGCTCATCATTGATATTGAGATTCTCTGCAAATGAATTGACTGACTGGAGCAAAACTGAACCAGTAGTTCTTTCAGGAATGAAGGCCCAATTTGAGATGGCTGCTCTGTTGAGGACATGGTTAGCCATCATGCTGAGACTCTGCCAATGGAGATTAGAGATAATTAATAATAATAATATTAAATCATACTACCAACTTCACAGATATTATATCTTTTGATTTTCACAATAACTCTGTAAAAGTCAAGCTAAATATTATTGTCATCCATTTCCACTTCAAAGGTAACAGAGATAATTGAGATCTGCTAAATTTATGTAATAAATAAAAAATTCATAAGATTACAGGTCTAGGGGCAGTTAGTAGAGCACCAGCCCTTAAGTCAGGAGGACCTGGGTTCAAATCTGGTCTTAGACACTTAGCATTTCCTAGCTGTGTGACCCTCCACAAGTCACTTAACTCCAATTGTCTCAGTAAAAAGCAAAAAAAAAAAAAAAATTACAGATTTAAAAGTAATATCAGTAAAATCAGAAGCTACTCTGTCTAGCCCTGTTACTTGAAAACCAAGGAAACTGAGGCTCATTGAGACTATTTGCTCAGGTCAGACAAGTAGTAGAAAGACTCAAACTCAGGTCCTCTGATTGACAAAGTTCAGCATTTTTTCCAAAGCATCTCACTACTTCTTAGTCCAGGTCTCTCTCCCCCAAATAAAATCAAATTTAAAAACAAAACTATGGCATATCTCCCTTCTAAACACTATCAGTAATTCTTAGCATTCCCTATGGCAACAGAGGAAGAAATAATCCCAAGTATTCCAAGTATGGGTTGTGTCTGCTCCATTGGAGAGAATGGCAACCTCATGAAATTATGGATGCCCTGGAGAATTGAGATAATCCTTTCAAGTAGCCAAATTCTGTTGAGGAGTGATTTTTTTTTTAATCATTGGTCTAAAAGATCTTTTGGTCTAAGAATCCCCTATTAAAATATAAACTTGATTGGAAGAAGTTATAACTAATTGTTATCAATGCATATCTTATTAGGGATTTCTTTCTAAATATGACAGAGCACTAAGACATGGAGACCTAATGGAATACTGGAATACCAGCTAGATCTCTGGGGGCAGAGAGCAAGTTTGAGTCTAGGTGCAAAAAGGAGAAGGATAAGAGGCTACTAAAAGCCAACCAATTTTTGTTGTGATTGTTCAGTCCTTTCAGCTCTCTCTGTTTTTTATGACCCAAATTGGGTTGTTTTGATGGATTTTTGGAAAAGACACTGGAGTGATAAGCTATGTTTTTTTCCATCTCATTTTACAGATGACTTGACCGTAAGTATCTAAAGCCAGATTCGAACTCAGGAAAATGCATCTTCCTGACTTCAGGCCTGGCACTCTATCCAATACACTATTATCTGCTCTTCTAAGAAATATAGTTGATAACATTTTAGTATAAAGAAAAATAGACCTGCATCTTCCTCCGGTTGATATTTGAAGATAATTGTGTGGATATGTTTTTCAGCAATTCAACTATGAAGGCAATATTTCCAGATGTAACTTCTGCAGATCTCACACTATTGATTATACAAGCATAATCATCTGGACACTTCTTCTGGATGCCTTCAACTGCTGACTCAATGAACTCTTCATTAGATGGACTTAGTAATACATCTGAAGAAAACCGTGTATTACCACTTAAGCTTGGTTCATATACTGAAATTGCATTAGTCTCCTGTAAAAAACAAAAACAAAAAAAAACAAACAAACAACAGAAATAGTCATTGCATTCTATAGAAAAGAGGCTTTACTAAAATCTAGGGTTCTTTTATTTGATTTATTTATTTGATTACCATTATCAGACACCCACAAAAAATAACAGTTTTGCTGGGACAGAGAATCAAACTGAGATTAGGCAATAACTCTGTGACCACCTAAAAGATTCTGAACAATTCTTAAAATGAAATTAATTAATTCTAATTAATACAATGGTTTGATGTCATTATTTTTCATTCATATTTTAGGTGAGGGAAAGAAAGATAAAATTGAATACATAATTATTGGGTGTAATAACTTCCAAAAACTTGGGAATTTAATCTGATTCACCTTCTCTTTGAGATTGTCTCCAATCCATCCTGAATATATATATATATGTGTGTGTGTGTGTGTATCTTGTTTGTACATAATTGTGTGGTTTTTTTTCCCTTTAGACTGTGAATTTCTTATAGCCAGGTCTGGTGGTGTTTGTTCATTTGGTCTTTCTGAGCACAGGGCCTGGCACAAAATCATAATTTAATAAAAGCTTATTCACTCATTAACTTGATATCTCACTTCCATACTTTTTAGATACGTGATGCTCCCTCCACCAACAGCTGTCACTACCCCATATTGTTTCAGGGGTTGCTGTAACCAAAATAAGTCATCATCCTGTGGCCAGTTCTGTGGTAATGACTCTCTGACAAAAGATTAAAAAAAATGTCTATTGTTTCCCCATTCACTCATGAATATTAATAGTGTCAAAGAACTTTAAAAAATTCTATATGCCTTATACCTTATGATTGGACATATTCATATCCAGCAGCTATCCTTGCTGTAGTATCAGAAATGAAGTAGGGAGAGTCAGTGCTTCAGTAGAATATGCAGAGCCTGGGGGGAGTGGGAGGAATGGGCTGACTGGTGATACCTGGCTATAAGGATATAAAATAGATCTTACTTTCTGCATCCCTCTGAACTATATAGTTTCTTGTTCCATGCTCAAAGAAAGCATAAAAATATGTTAATTGATTCAGTATTCTTGTCAATCTATCTGGCAATGTATAACGCATGTTATAAAACAGATAAACCCCTTCATCCTAATGATCCCCAAACTAAAACTATATCCAAAGGATGTTATTAAAGGGAAGAATGGGGAAAAGAGACTTCTCTGTGTAAAAATATTCATAGAAGCAAAAGACTATTTTATTTGTAAGAGCAAAAAACTATAAGTAGTCTACCTGTCCAAATATTCAAAATTAACTAAACAGATATTAGCATATGAAATACTATTGTTCCCTAAGAAATGACAAATATGAAAAATAAGAAGAAATATAGGAAGATATAACACAACAGGCAAAGCAAAGAAAGCAGTATCAAAATAATAACATACACAATGTTGTTCATAGGGATTACAATGCTTTTGGTAGTTGGAAAAAAAAAAAAAAGTAAGGTTCAAAGGTTGAAGGCAACTCCACCAGACATTTTAAATTTTGCTCCTGAGTTGTTTAACATTGGCAACCAGAGCACATTTTAAGTTTTGAAACCCTTTTAAATTTGTTCAACTAGGTTTATTTATTACAAGGAAAGTGTTGCATTTCTTTTTTTTTTTTTAAAGGATTGGAATTAGCCCAAAACAGGGAGGAGAAAAGAAAAATCACTGAAAGATTTTTTTTATATGCACAGAAATTGAGAAGATGCATTTGAAGATAGCTTTGAAACCAATATGTTGAAGTTATTATATACTTTAAAAAAACAAGCTGCATTTGATAAAAATTTATGATTCCACATACAATCTTTTTATGTATTTTTGCCTATGGAAGTATTCGTGACTATGTTTGTTAAGTTCAGAATAACAACAAGGAAAAATTATTTAGAAAAGAATTGTCTCACCACAGTTCCTTGGACCCTTCAGCTCAGTGAGGTCCCTGAGATCATTTGGAGAAGTCGCAAAAATATGTCTCTCAATTCCTTTGCCTTATACATATACATATATATACACATATATGTAATATTTTATCTTCTTTTTAAAAACTATTCCTAGCCCTAAGTTCTACCCTGTCCCTCACCCAACTGATATCCCAAATAAAAAGGTTTCTTTTTTTAGTTGAAGACTTTGATCAATCATTCATCCATCTACCTATGTATCTAATGTAATATATACATTATATATAAATATGATGTAAGTTGTATTATTCCAAACAATTCATATATATACATATGTATATTTATACATATATATCATATACATGCACACATGTATACATAGGTGCATATATGTGCGTATAGGTATGTATTGTGTTCTTGTGTGCATGCATGTACGCATGTGTGTGTGTTTATATGCATGTCACTTTTCAGTCATGATCTGACTCTTTCTTGGCAAAAATACTAAAGTGGGTTTGCCATTTCTTTCTCCAGCTCATTTACAAATGAAGAAACTGAGGCAAGCAGTGTGAAGTGACTTGCCCAGAGTCACACAGCCAAACTTGAACTGGGGAAGATGAATCTTCCTGACTGACTACAGGCCCAGAACTCTATCCACTGAGCCACATAGCTGTTCCAAGAAAAACAAAAAAAAAACAAAAAAAAAAAGAAATAAAAAAACAACTCTTTATACTTCTCCCATTTTCAGATTCTTTTTTGAAAGTAAATTTTGACAGCAAGAAATTTAATTTAGTGGCTAAAAAATGAAAAAGAGGCTTGATCAAGAAGGAAAGAAAGAAGAATTTGGACATTTAGGGGTAGCTGTGGGATAGACATGGAAGAATTGTTATATGACAAACTTTACTTCAAGATTTTTCCTAAATAATAATTGTAACTAACATATAATTAGGGCTGTAAGATTTCCAAAATACTTTACATGTTTTGTCAATTGGTTCTCACAAGTCCTTTCCAACTATTAAAAGTAGGTACCATTAATATTCACACTTTACAGATAAGAAAACAAAGCATGAGAAAAGTCAGATTAATTGCCCAGAGTCCCATAGTTAATTAGTACCTGAGAAAGGATTCAAATTCAGGACATTCTGACAAAAAGTCCAGTGCTATACTGGATATACTATATACATTGTGGACATAACATATCAGGTAGCCTTCCAATGGAGTACTTCTCTCTATGGATAGAAATATTTATCAAAGCTTATCTATGCTTCACAAAAACTTAATAGTGTATGAAGCTTGAGGTGCCATTATCCCCTCTGATTGGTAAGGTCAGCTTCCTCCCACCAACCTCTTAGCATATCTTTGCATTCACCCATACCCAATAATGTAACAAATGTACCATCACCTGAAAAAGTGTTTGGACAGTTAGACTTGTGCATGTTTCAATGGATTTTTGCCACCTTTTGTTATTACATGTGAATCCTATTTCTCCATGGAAGGGATTCTCACAGAACTGTTTGCAGTGGGAGCCATTCAGACAGTTGCCTTGACATTGCCCTGAGGAGAAAGAAGTGAAACCCAACTAGCATTACCATGGGCCAGGCAGCTATTTTCACCTGATCTCCAAGACATTGTAAGATACAAGTCAGATAACAAGTGTACAATTTCAGCTGTAGTAGAAAGCCACCTTATAATGGCTCTTACTTATATAGCTTTCTAAAAGTCCCAAAGTCTTTTACTATATACATTACCTCACTGGAACCTAACAACCCACCCTTTCAAGTAGGTGTTAACAAGTATTATTATCCCCAGATTACAGATGTGAAAACTAATGCTCAGAGAGACTGGGATGCCCATAGGTACATGGCTAGTAAGATCAGAGGTGAAATTTGAACATAGATTTTTCTAACTCCAAGTCTAGAACTGTATTTTCTTATGAAACTTCAACTAAATAAAGCCCTGGATTCCTTACTCTGCATTTTATCTTTCTAATCACAAGGCTAAAATTGTACTAGTGTAAACATTTTACCTTCTGCCAACCAACTAGGTAGGTGGTCCTAGGAGTTGTTGAAGACATGCAGAAGCAAGAAAAAGAAAACAAAATGTCTTTAAGGTATTTCTGCCATTGTAGCAGATCTTCTATTATCTCATAGTTTGAAGAAACCTCAGAGATTATACAGAAATCCTTTATACAATGTCCAGAACAATTAGTTGTTCAGCTTATGCCTGAAAACTTTCAAGAAGAGGGAACTCATCTGCTCTATGAATAATAATAATC
Source organism: Sminthopsis crassicaudata (assembly GCF_048593235.1). NCBI lineage: Eukaryota > Metazoa > Chordata > Mammalia > Dasyuromorphia > Dasyuridae > Sminthopsis > Sminthopsis crassicaudata. The sequence goes on from NC_133620.1 coordinate 270,042,428, forward strand.
ATAATAGTTAACATTTATGTGATAGATACTGTGCTAAGTATTTTGTAATTATTTTCTCTTTTTATCCTTAAAACAATCCTGAGGGATAGGTGCTATTATTATCTCTATCTTATAAATGAGGAAACTGAGGCAAACAGAGGTTAAATGAACTGCCCAGGGAAGTGTCCAAGCTCAAATTTAAATTCAGCTCTTTCTAACTCTACGCCCAACATGCTATCCATTGCACCACCTACCTGACCCAATTATTCTATTTCCAGACTGCTCTGATTGTCAGAAAAGTTTTCCTTTGACCTAGTTGAAACTTGTCTGTGTAATTTGCAAACCTCTAAGGCTGTTATAACAAAATAATAACATATTATTTTGCAAAGTACTTTGCTTCAGAGCAATCTTGGAACAAATCTAATTTGGAACAAGTCTTATCTGGAAGCCCTTCAAATGCATGAAGATAGTGATGATTATCCTACCAAGTTTTCTTTTCTCCAGGCTAAATTCCCAATTCCATCAACTGATCCAATATGATACAGCCTTTAATGCTCTCATAGTCTAAGTAACCCTCCCCTGGGTATAATCTAACTTAGCAATAACAGTTCTAAAATGTGGCAGATGTGTTCCAATCAAGGCATGCAACATTAATCCTGGTCATTGTGACTTTATTAATATAAAATTAATATTATTGATGTGTTTTGCTACTACATGTTACATTCTTAATGAATATTAACCTTGCAGTTCACTAAAAGCCATATATATATATATATATATATATATATATATATATATATATATATATATATTTGCATTATTGCCCTTTCCCCCCATTCAATAAAAGTGCAGATGGTTCTTTAAATGGAAGTATGGGATCTTATATTTACCTTTAAAGGCTTTCTTGCTCTTAGATCCAGCCTATTTCTAGATTGCTAACATCTTTCTTTTTCCTATAATCCTCACTTCTTCCTAATTTCCTTATCACTGTTGAGGATATCATCATCTTCCTACTTACTCAGGCTCACAACCTGGATGTCATCCTCATATTCTAACTTTAACTCACCCCCCTCCTCCCAATCCAATCTGCGGCCAAGTTCTGTTGATTCCACCTTCACATCTTTTCTATATATTGCCTTCTCTCTTCTGATACTTACATCACTTTGGTACTGGCCCTCATCATCTCACACCTGGACTGTGCAATAATTTTCTGATTATTTCATCCCACTCTCATATCCTCCTCCATTCAATTGTCAAAGTGATCTTCCTAAAGCACAGATTTGATCATGTCAAAACCTTACACCTCTCCCCCATTCAGGAAGCTCCAGTGACTCCCTATTACTTCTAGGATCAAATATAAAATCCTGTTTGGCTTTTAAAGCTGTTTATAACCTGACTCCTTTCTAACTTTCTAGTCTTCTTATACCTTATATTGCCTTCAACATATTCTTGATCTGGTGATTCTAGTGATCTTGCTGGTCCTTGCAAATGATACTGTATCTTCTGACTTCATGCATTTTTATTGGATGTCTCTCCTACTGGTAATTTTCTCTTTTATCTATCTCTACATTCTCACTTTCTTCAGTTCAGTTCAGTTCAGTCTTTTATCAGTCATATCCAACATTCTGTGACTCTATTTGAGATTTTCTTGGCAAAGATACTGCAGTGATTTGCCATTTCCTTCTCCAGTTCATTTTACAGATAAGAAAACTGAGGCAGAGTTAAGTGATTTGCCCAGGATCACATAGCTAGGTAAGTGTTTAGACCAACTTTGAATTCAGGAAGATGAAACTTCTTGATTCCTGAACTGATACTCTGGGCTGCCTAGCTTCCTTCAAGTCTCAGTTTAAAATCCTATTTTCTTCAAGAAGCCTTTCCTAATCCTTAATTTTGTTTCTTCTCTTTCAGAATACTTCCACTTGTTCACAAACATGCTTTTTTTTTATAAACAATCATTTGCATGTTATTTCTTCCACAGGACTATGAGCTCCCAGCAAGTAGGGATAGTTTTATTTTGTATTTCTATCTAATGCTTAGCACAATAACAGGCACTTAAAAACCATTTAAATACTTCTTGACTTGATTTTTCAAATTTTTACTTTAGCATCCACAATACTAATTCTGACTCTAGGCTTTGCCAAAAAATCTGAAAATCACAGTATCTGTATCTTCTTCCAAGTCATATATAAAACATGTGGAACAATACAGATCCAAAGACAAATCCTTTGGTCATTCCATTAATCTTTCTTCTGGTTAATAATGGTCTCTATGTGTGTGTGTATATGTATATCTATAAATATATAGATATATATAAATAGATGATGGCTATATATATATATATGAAAATATATATATATATAGGCACTTTGTGCATATCTTAAAGTTGTAAGAATCACATGATATAACATCATTTTAAAAACAAAGAGCTACATAAACGTTAGCTATAATTGGTAATAATCATTTGCCAAATTCCCTAAAATGGAAACCTAATTTTAAATTGTAATGGTGATAGTAACAGCAATAGCTACCACGTACATTCACATAATTAAGATTTATAGAGTACTTTCATAGTACTTTGAAAAAGAAAAAGAAGTTTGAAGCAAAGGAGGAAGGTTCAAGTCTCCATAGTGACACTATCAATGTGATCTCAGACAAGTCACTCAACCCCTCCTGGGCCTCAGTTTCCTTATCTATAAAATTATTTCTGAAGCCTCTTCTAGTTCTAACTAGATGCTATACACTATATTATTATGCTCCTTGCCAGTTCATGATAAACCTTCAAGGTACATAGCACAAACATTATTATGTTCATTTTATAGGTGAAAGAACTGAAGCTCAGGTAAGTTCAAGTGAATTTTGATCAGGCTTATATGGGTAAAAATTAGTAGAGCCATAATTTAAATCCAACTCCTCTGCCCCCAATCTGTGTTCTCTTTCCACTCAATATGACTTCACTTATTTCACTGACTACTCTGCAAAAGAAGGCACAATGCTAAGAATAAATATTTTACTAATAGATTCAGGGGAAATACTCTCAATTTGTTCTACAAGCTCAGATACCCTGTGTTCCCCAAATGAAAGGTGTCAGGGACCTGCTTTGCTTTTACACATCCCTCTTGCTTTCTGGAATAGTAAAGAATGTTTTCCGACTACCTACCTGGGAAGCCCCTGGTCTTTGATTTTTCATTCAGACCTTGAATTTTGTCACCAACCTGAAAAACACAAATTCCCAAATGTGCTCTTAATTATGTTTTTCCTACTTTATGCCTATTTATCCCTGAGATGAGAGTACACTTCTTCCACAGGGCTGCTTGGTAAACACCATATCTTTGGATCATAGAACCACAGGTCTAAAACTAGAAGGGACTTCAAAAGCCATCTAGCTCATTTCTTTTATTTTACAGGTGGGAAAACTGAGAATAACAAGGTCAATAAGTATAATAGATAAGAGCCAGAATGATTTTTGTGGGGGGGGCACCTAGGTGAACTTCCCTCATTTGACAAGTGGGGGAACTGAAGATGGGGAACTCAATAATAAGAGAATAATAGAGTTAGAGGTAGGAGGGACCTCAGAAAGCATTGCATATAATTCTGTCATTTTATTGATGGCAAAACTGAGGCTAGGAAGATCAGTAATAGTGAGGTAAACATGAGTAATATGGAAATATATTTTATATATATATAAGTTATATATATATAACCTATATCAAATTGCTTATAGTCTAAGGGAGGGGAGAGAGGAGGGAGAAAGGAAGAAAATTTGGGACTATAAATTTTATTTTAAAATGAATGTCAAAAATTCCTTTTACATTTAATTGGAGAAAAAATACTATTTAAAAAAAGATTAATGCTAAAAAAAAAAAAAAAAAAAACTAAGAAAATAGCTCTGAAGCAGGAAAGGACTTTAGAAGGCTTGAGCCCCTCATTTCTGAAGTCAAAATAGTCAATAACACTAGAATAATAAAAGTTGGAGCTGGGAGAGATTCAGAAGATACCTAGTCCAAACCTTTCATTTCACAGATAAGGAAATTTGAGCCCCAGAGAAGGTAAATTACTTACTTGAGGTCATCAGAGGGGAATTTTGAACCTAGATGTTCCCTATCACTCTTGAGGATACCACCAGTCCAGAGGACATGCCCATTTTATAATACCATATTACCTCCTTAATGAAAATAACTCTGAATTAAAAGTCAGAAGCTCTCCTTCCTAGCCATGGGACTTTAGACAAGTATTTGCATAAATTCAACTGCCAGAGTCTCAGCTTCCTCATCTATAAGATGTATATAATAAAACTTGCACTACCTCATAGGGATGTTTTAAGGGAAGCAGTTCCTAAACACTAAATCTCAAGAGATTAATGAGCTATAGGAAATATGTATGTGATCGCAGTTTACAAACAAATTGCTCCTTCATGTAGGCTGGAATCTTTATTCTCCAACTGTCTCCTTGGAAAAGCACAGTCCCAGCACTATCACCAATAAGCTTCCCTGTGAACAATACAAAGCTATCTTGTCTACAAAACATCATGAAACATACCTTTAGTTCCTTAGAAAAAGTAGTGAATGAATTTGAAGAGACTTTAGTAAATGGTCAGATCTACCCTTCATTATAGAGGTAAATTAACTTGCCAAATGTCACATGGCTTATAAACACTAGCACCATACTTGGAATCTAGATCTCTTTGGCCCACCTAGTCCATCTGATTATTGCCATGTTGATCCTTGCTCCTGTGATGGGCTTTTTGTTGTTGTTTATTATTTTTTTCTTTAACCTCTTCACTTCAACTTTCCCTTGCTTACTTCCTGATAATGCTTAGAACAAAAATGAATTTCTAATCCCCAGAAAGCTTTCTGAAAGCATGCAATAGATTCATTGCAACCCTGTAATTCATTTCTTCATCCCAGCTTTAGAATTTATAGAGGATTGGAGCAATAAGGAATTTTCGTGGTTCTTGGTCACAAGCTTACTTTTGGATGGAGCTTTGGTCTCTGGTGGTAGCATTCTGTGACCAAAAATAATAATAAACAGCAGAATGTGGTCCCTGCAGATACCATTTTCATACACAAATCTCTTCACCTGGAGGGAAGAAAGGATGAATCTAGTTATGGTATCAATACCATTTAATTAGTCCAAACAAGAAGTTGTAAAGTTCTGCAGACTGCTTATTTTGTAAATCTTACAGTTCTAAACAAATGTGAGCTGTCATCTTTTTCAACCAGAACTATAATTTCATTAGTATAAAGAATTCCCAAAGGGAAAAAAAATTCATCCTTCCAAGGCAGACTGGTACCAACTCTATAATTTAGAGAATTGCTGGGCTAATGAGACATTAAGTAATTTACTTGTTCAGTCTCATACAACCAATATATATGTGAGTTAAGACTTGAACCTAGGTCATCTTTACTTCAAATGTAATTCCCTATCCATTACACTAGCCTGAATTGGGAAAATTTAACAAAATAAACAAAAAATTCAATATATATATATATAACATATATAACATTACATATACATATAACATAAAACATTACATTTTTTAATTAATTAAAATTAAGTCAATATGTACTGCCCAGATCTTTTATGTCCAGTGGAGTGGCCCCATGAGTTTGAGATAGCTACATACATCATTCTAATTCTTCTTTGTTGTTGCTATTTATTGTCTTCATTCTTCTAAGCTTATGTACAATGAAATTCAGATAGAAACCATCCTGTGACAAGTTTCTAACCTTTTTTACCTTTAATGTTTAGAGGACTGACTTTTGAACAGGTGAATAAATGCTGCATATAAGATTATTGGGGGTTTTGTTTGGGAATTTATGATGTCCTTGGAAATCATAATTTGTATTTGGGACCATTCCTCTTGCAAACTTTGATTAATTTTAGTCTCACCCAACAAAACGTTGTCCATGGAACGTAAAAATTTACTTAGAGCCTTAAGAATTCCTTGTTGAGAAGCCAGGGAAAGAATTTCAACTGTCACTATTCTTGAGCAATATGTAAGTCCTCTTCCTCAATTAATATATTTGTAATATTCTAAATGCAATTTAATATGCAAACTGACTTAGTTTACATATAGAGTTTGTTTAGCCAGATTTGATTCATTAGGGGATGTATGATTGTTTAAGTTTGTTCAACTTTTATGACATTGAAATAAATATGGGATTATGGATCTGTCTTTCAAACTTTTATGATCTAAGAAAAGAAGGTACGTTATAATATGTAAATGAATTCTTTCTCTGTCACTCTGACAAATTTTTTCTTATAGGAAACCTTTTTAGCAAACTAATTTTTGTTCAGATTTTCTCGGTGACCTGAACCCTATGCTTGAGCATAATAATAAAACCTAATTTTTTTTTTTACTTTCATAATTTCTGCATTGTGGTAAATATATATTTGGCAGCAGTTATCCACCACATGAACTCAGAGAAGATCTACTTTTTTCTATAACATTTTTTAAAGTCAGGGAAATAGAAGACATACATTAGTGGTTGAGGGAGTGGTGATTGAATCACCCAAATTCCTTACAATTCACAGAAAACTGATAAAAAATACAAAAAAAACAAAAACAAAAACAAACAAACAAACAAACAAAAACATGAGCATCATATTCTCAAAGAATGCAGCCCCATTGGCACTTTCTAGAGAATTTTCAGAGCAGAAAAGCTTTGTAAATGCCTAACTTTTTTTTTTTTTTAATTTAGTTAATGTATGATTTCAAAGAAGCTCAAAATCAGTTATGTTATGACCTCCCTAATCTCTTTTCCCAATGCTCCAATACAAGTTTTAAATAATTGCTTTTTGAGATAAAAAAAGTTAAGGTCTAGAAGTAATCATATTCCCCAAGGACAGCATCCTGACCCCAGTCACCATTTCTCCTATTTCTCCTGTTACTTTTGAGACACCATCTTTGAGAAACCCTTTTCATCATTACAATTACTGTACTACCATGGCCATATCATTGTCATATCCTCTGCAAGGGATGATAATATAACCATGCACTTCCCAGTTCCCTGATTTCCTCAATCTTTAGTGCTCACTTCCATCTCAAATTACTTTGAATTGACTTCTCTGTGTATTTTTGGGGTGATAGGAGATGGGTTTTTCCTTTGTATCAATGATAGGAGTAGCACTTCCCCAATGCAATACTTCCCTTCATCCCCAATTTCTTGGGATGAGATTTTACCTAAAAAAGACAAATCTGACTCCCCAAGCCATAACTGATATACAAAATTTCCTTCCCTGGCCTCCTCCTATTACTACTCTAGCCAATATTGGGTAGATTCTGGACAAAGCTGCCCTAAGGAAAAAGTATCTTCATTGACCCCAGCTTCCCTGATGCAGCATCCTATTTATCTAGGGACATACAAATTCTCAGCCACATAGAGTTTGGGCCTCTCAGATTTGCGCATGTGCCAAAAATCACCTAAATTACCATATCCTGATGACATACTCATCAGAGGCATTTCCAGGTGGAGACAAGGCTTCTAGACAAAGTAAATGCCACTTTATTCTTGTATATTCATGCTGGATTAAGGCAAAATAAATCTCTTATGTTAAATATTTATTGGCATACAAGTACCTTATTTCACCCTCCTTTCCTCACAACATCTAATCTGAACTAATAGAATTCAATAACTCCAGAAATATGCCTACTAGTAAGAAAAAATAAATATTTGTTGATTAAATTGTAGAGCCCTAGCCAGTAGATACAGGAATAGATTTGTCTGGTCCAGTCTCATTCTTATTTTTCTTATTCCTTGACAAAGATCCCACATATACAAGACCAGGTTGCAGTTCATACTACATAGACTGTAGCTACTGATGAGTAAAAATTATATACCACACTATACTCCTAGTATGATATGATTAGGACAGTGTTCTCTTTAACTGTCATACATAACTAATTAAAGTAAGGTTTTTTTATTTGTTTTTTAGACTTTCCACATCTTTAGATTCCTTTTCATTAGGTAAGGGGATGTATATTATAGAAGGGTGTGAGCTAGACAAATCTAAGCTAACAGGAATCCATAAAAATGCTGAAATGATGAACTAAGGTATGTTCCAAATTTTCACAGAAATTTAGAAAAAAGGTTCCAGAATTCATCTTCTCATGGATAAAGGTTTTCAGCCTGTGATCTTAAAGTACATGGAAGGACAGAGGAAAATGAAAAACAAGTTCATGACATAATGTGATAATAATAATTGACTGAGAGCTATAGGATAATCTGTTTTGAAAGGAACACTGTGTTCATTATCTAAGCTAGCTAATATCCAGAAATAATGAATAATCAGCATTTTTAGTGGCATGAAGTCATAAAATTATAGATTTTGAACTGGAAGAGAATTTAAGAGAGCAACTAATCCAAACCTCCTCTTTTTATAAATAAGGAAACTGAAATTCAGAAAAGAAAAATTATTCTTCATAGTGAGAGATCACATCAACCCTGGAATTCATACCTAGGAAGAACCCTCAGCCTCTTTGACCTCTTCCCTCTGATTGGAGAGCTTCTCCCAGAATCTCCTCATGAGGAGGGGGCACAGGCTAGCCATCACTTCATTTTTTATCAGAATATGATCCCTGACATTTCCTCCTCCCCGACCTTGTCAGCTTCAGAATGCAAGCTTCTTAAGAGTAGACACTGTCTTTCTTCTTTTATTTGTATTCGTGGAGCTTAGCACAGTATCTGACACATAGTAAGTGTTCAAAAAATGCTTCTTGATTTTTGTGGTCATCTCATATTGGTAGTTGGTAAAAAACAGAGTATATGCATAGGTTACATATTTAATTAAATATTAATTATTATTCATTATTAATTAATGATTAATTAATTTTATTCTCAATTTGTTGAAATGCTGTCCCTCTTCTAAATTCTTCTTTGAACCTGCTTATTTTCTTGCTCAATCTTTGTAGTGCAAATTATAATACTTCATCATAGGATTTAGAGTTGTACAGGACCTTAGAAATCACCTAATTTAACCTTCTTTGCATTACAGATTAGAATATTAAGATTCAGAGAAGAGTAACTTGCCTAAGAAAATAGAAGACCAGGATTCAAACCCAAAATCTTTGACTTCAAATCTAATTGTCTTTCCATTGTATCACAATGCCTTATTTTCTCCCACATCACCAACTAACTAGTGAACATTTTTTACTGGATATCAGTAACTCAATATATTAAAAATAATATTCATTCTCTTTCCCCAAAAAGACTCCCTTCCTCTACTTCTATTTCTAATGAGACGACCACCACCCTTTTAGTCACCCAGGACTAACATCAGTGTCATCAACTGCTTACTCTTTTTACCCTACATGCTTCTTAATGACCAAATCTTGGTATTTATATATTTGCACCTCCAAGATATTTTATGCAATATATCCTGATTCAGTCTATCTCACCTTTCTTGAGAACTATTACAATAGCCTCCTAATTGGTTTCCCTGACTCAAGTCTTTCTCATTCTAATCCATCCTTCAGACAGTCCACAAGGTGATTTTCCTAAAGCAAAGGTTTTACTACATCAGTTTCAATACTCAATAAATTCCAGTGGCCTCTAGGATCAAATATAAACAACTCTGGTGGTTAAAAAATTCTTCACAATTTAATCCCTTCCTAATCTTTCTAGGTTTATTATTCATTTTTTCCCTTCTCATTCATTTTGTGGTCCTCACACATGTTCTAATTTCCATCTCTTTTCTTCTGCACTGACAAGTCCTCCATGCCTGGAACTCTCTTCTTCCTCACTTCTACCTCCTTCCTTCAATGCCTATTTTCTTTCAAAGCTCAGTTCAAGCACCATTTTTTTGTAAGATATTCTTCCCTCCAGATGATCAAACCTTGCCCTGTAAGGTTATTGTGAATCTGCTTTGCAAGGTAAAATGTCAACATGTCACACATCAGGAATGTAATCTTAAGGAATTTAATGGAATTATGTAATGTTCTCTTCTTTAAATTGTAATTGTTCTCTTGGAGCAGATCTCTTGGGGAGCTTCTGGAGGCAGCCATAGTTTCAGTTCATTCAATAATCCCAAATGCAGCCAAGAGTTAAAGCGCAGTTCCTTTATTGTGTCCTTCAAAGTCCTGAATCTCTCCAGTGCTTCAGCCTCTCATCCTCTCAGTGTCTCCAGCCAACACAAAGGTGGAAGTTGGAATGAATCAGACTCTGCCTCCAAGAATGTGGGATTGTGGGTTTCTGTGGACTTGTGAATCTCTTGGAAGTCAATCTTAGTTGTGACTCTCCCAAAGTCTCCTTTGGCCCTGAGAGCTTCTCGTTTATATGTTCCACACTGAGTATATATCAATAATTATATCATGAGGAAACCATTATTTGTTGTAGGATTAAATCAATGCTAAACTAGATTTAACCATTGTCTCCTCAATTCCACTCAGTACCTTGTTTCAAGTTCTTGCCCATAACATCTCCCTCTTTCTTTTGATTTAGAACATAAGGTGGTCATGACCTCCCTGACTTCTCAAGGAGGTGAGAACCCCAAAAAAGAAGGTGATCACACCTTCCCTGACTGCTCAAAAAAGGAGTGAAAACACTATAAAAAGAAGGTAATCAATCAGTTCCAATTGAGCAGTAAAGAACTGAACTAGCTACACCCAGCGAAAGAACTCTGGTAGATGACTATGAACCACTATATGGAATTTCTTGCCCTCTGTTTTTGTCTGCCTGCATTTTTGATTTCCTTCACAGGCTAATTGTTCACTATTTCAAAGTCCAATTCTTTTTGTACAGCAAAACAACCGTTTGGACATGTATACATATTTTGTATTTAATTTATATTTTAACATATTTAACATGTATTGGTCAACCCGCCATCTGGGGGAGGGGGGGGCAGGAGGAGGGGAAAAATTAGAACAAAAGGTTTAGAATTTGTCAATGTTGTAAAATTACACATGCATATATCTGGTAAATAAAAACTATTAAAAAAAGAAAGAAAGAAAGAAAGAAAAAGAAAAGAAATGATTAACATAGAAAAGTAAGATTCCTGGGGAATATGATAGCAGTCTTCAAGTATTTGATGACTTTCATAATTAAATAATAAATAATGGCTATCAAAAAAAAAAAAAAAAAGGAGGTGGTCCCATCCTCCCTGACTTCTCAGGAAGGGAGATAAAAACACCAAAGGAAATGGGAAATCAAATCAAATTAGCGGGTTTCTGAAGGAGCTCACTCTTAAAACAGGTATACATAAATCCATCAATATGGGAGGTATTATGCATAATTACATAAATTACATAAGCACACAGTAACACAACACAGGCTAGAAGTGATGTAACAAATAACATGAATCAACATCAGGAATTGTACATGTCCATAAGTCCTAGAAATAGTCCAAAAGGAATCCATTGTCCATTATCATGTGCCAGGAATCTAATGATTCCTGCAAGTTTTGAAGTCCTGCAATAGTCTTATCTTGTGTTGGGGAATCCAATGATTCCTGATGGTTTTCAAGTCCTGCAACAGTCTTATCTTGTATTAGGAAACCCAATGATTCCTGCAGATTTTGTTCTTAGGTCTTCTCCTTTGTTTCCAGATTTTTCTCTTTTTCTGTCTCTCTCCAGATGCTCATTGACACCTATGTGTTTCCTTCTCCATCTGTTTCCTTCTCTGTCTGTAAAATTACAAGAAAATCCTCTCTCCCAAGTAGTTAACCTATCTATTCCCTTCTATTTACCACTTTTGGGATTTCTCCTCATTACCTGACAATTATATTGAAGCTGTTTACACTGGACACTGCCCTGTTGGTTTAAAAACCCTGTATTCTCCCCAACTGCAATCCATTTCTGCTATCTGATTGTTTTTTGGCTGACTGATCAGCTAATCCCTTTCTGCCATGTGATTGCTTTTCTGCTGGTTGATCACATCAGAGTCCTGACCTTCTAAAGACTATCTGGGTGTAAACTCAGCTGCCATCATGCCCCACCTATCTTTTGATTGATATCTTGAAGCTGGGCCCCACCTTTCATTTCCCTGGGTCAATCTACATTCTGAGACCCAGTGGAAGCCCTTGTGGCATTTTGGACATGGGGTTTTAGGTCTTCTCACTCTATCTCCATATCTACACCGAGCATTTAGATGTCCAACTTTTCCACATTGAAAACATCGACGAGTTTCTCTAGAAGTCCCTTGCCAAGAGGGACCCTGTCTTTACATGTTCATCATAGTCTGAGTATAATGAGCATTTGTGCCCCCTGTAGCACAGCATCTTATGATCTCCTCTAAAGGAGCATCTTTGTGTAATCCCCATATAATTCTTCTACAAACCTCATTAGCATTTTCCTTAGCCAAATGTCTGATCATTATTTCTGTAGCTGAATTTTCTCCAATGGTTCTTGTTACAGCTGTTTGCAAACGTCCCACAAAATCTGCAAAAGGCTCATTGGGACCTTGCTCTATTTTTGTGAAGGCTTCACTTCCATCTTTCTGTCTGGGGAGGGAACCCCAAGCTTTTGTTGCAGCCATGGCGATCTTTTCATAAACTGTTGTGGGGTAATTAAGCTGTTCTTAATTCTCTCCATACTGACCTTCACCTGCTAGTTGGTCAAAAGTGACTTGTGTGTTAACTTCTGTTTGCCTATTGCACCTGACTTGAATCCTACATAATTCATGATACTCTGAAAGCCATAACAAGTTTTGTCCAGGTTCTAAACATGTCCTTGCTATGGATTCCCGGTCATTTGGGATTAGGATTTCATAATCCAAATTATCTAGTAACATTTTAACATAAGATGATGTAGACCCATAAAGAGTGCAACCTTTTTTCAAATCCTTAATTTAATCCAAATCAAAAGGAGTGTATCTTCTTTTTTGACCTGAAGAGTCAAGTTCTTTAATCACAGGATATGCATCTATAAAATCAGATATATCCTCTCCTTCATTTTTTGCCTTAGCCAATTATTTTTCTAATCTTGTCATAGGCTGCTTATAGATGATTCTGTTTGTGTTACTGTTCCTTCTCCTCCTCCTTCTTCCTCCACCCATGAAGGGTTAATTGAGGGAGGAGATGGGAAATGGTCCTGTTATGAAGTGCCATATTCTGAATTATATTTAACTCCATTGTTATCTGATTCATCCTTTTCACCTAGTTTAGTTGGATCCTGCTCTTTCTTCTTTTTCCTTAGCCTAACACTTATATAATTTCTTAAAGCCACTTGTCTTAAATTGTATGTATGAAGTGTATCTTTGGAAATCGAGTTTGGATTGGAATTGTAGTATTCACCTAGTTTCTCTCCTACTAATTTCCATTCATCTGTATTCAATTATTTTTTCCTTAGAGAACCAAGGAGATGTGTACTCTACAGTTTTTAAAAGTTCAGTGATCTCTTTCCAGGTTATAATCAATCCTTAGCTTTTCATAACCTTGACAATGCTCTCTAAACATTTCCCTTGAAGAGAAATAGAAGGCTGTTTTCTAAAGATCTGATGTATTTTAGCTGAAGCACTTGTTTAATCCTTTGACAAAGTTTTCTTGTTGTACTCACTCTAATTTCTGGGTCAGAGAGACTTTTCCACTGGATCAGGATCAGAGGCTTTTCTACTGAAATCAGGATCCTTTCTGCCTTATGTTGGGTGCCAAAATGTAACGTTCTCTTCTTTAAATTGTAATCATTCTCTTGGGGCAGATCTCTTGGGGAGCTTCTGGAGGCAGCCTTAGTTTCAGTTCAGTTCAATAATCCCAAATGCAGCCAAGAGTTAAAGTCCAGATTCTTTATTGTGTCCTTAAAAGTCCTGAATCTCTCCAGTCAGCTTCAGCCTCTCGTCCTCTCAATGTCTCCAGCTAACACAAAGGTGGAAATTAGAATGAATCAGACTCTGCCTCCAAGAGTGTGGGATTGTGGGTTTCTGTAGGCTTGTGAATCTCTTAGAAGTCAATCCTAGTTGTGAATCTCCCAAAGTCACCCTTTGGCCCTGAGTACTTCTCACTTATATGTTCCACACTGAATATACACCAATCATTATATCATGAGGAAACCATTATTTGTTGTAGGATTAAATCAATACTAGATTTAACCATTGTCTCCTCAATTCCACTCAGTTCCTTGTTTCAAGTTCTTGCCCATAACAGAATTATGGATAGTTCAATAAATAATCAGTATAATTAAGAGAATTCTGTATATTTCTAATATCTAACATATTATCTGGCATAGTAGGTAATTAATAAATGCTTATTGATGGATGATTTCTTGATCTAATACTGATTATTTTTCAGTGTCATATATTATAATGTAGCAATAAAAGTTCATATATTTGCCATATTCCTCCTAATAGATTATAAATTCTTTAAAAGAAGGAACATCATCTTAATTATCTTTATATATCCTTCAGGGCAGGCAACAGCAAGCATTTAATTTATGATGTTTAATCAGTTAGATGGCAGAATATACAAATTCATGAATGAATAATTAAATGATCAGATTGAAATTATTTGACTGTTCTACCCAAATTGACAGTTTATAGAGTTTTTGCTTCACTACTCACAAACTTACTCAAGATATATACAATTAAAAAGACAAAACATGAACCAAACCAGGAGTAAGATTAAGGGGAAATGATGAGAGGCACCCAAATTCTTCTGCAAATGAAAGAACATTGGTCTAAAATATTAGTAGATGACCAACATACCTCCAAGAAGAGCAACCCTATGTGTTCATGAGATCTGCCTTCTGAACTCTGAAATATGAACAGAATCGTATTTTAAATTTTTATCAACCCGGAAAAAGACATTAAAAGGATGCAGCACAAAACAGACTATCCCAATCAGGTGCAATAGTGCTTTAAAATGAGGATGGTCTATCCCCCAGTGAATTTGGATCCAACTTCTAATACATGTTCAATGACCTCCAAGTCACCAGAATTTGTAAAGAAATAATATAGAAGGGAGATTGCAGGTGGGATAAAACCAGGCCATAATAAAGGGATGGGACCTTTGGCAATAATGTAATGTGGTATAGGGTTAATAGTCCAAAGGATAGCTACATGATCTACTACAATGTCAGAGTCTTGGAACAAAACTCTAGTGATTCCATATTACTTTTATCTCTAGGAAGAAGTCATCACATAGAATCAGCATTATCAGAACTCGTTTGTCACTAATAAGTATAAAGTCACTCATAAGATATAATTTGCAGGAAAAATTCTCCCTTGTCAAAAAAAATCTATCCTCTAGTGTTTAGATTTATATTTATATTAAAACAATGAAATCTATAAAAAATTAAAATGTTTACAATTAAGCAAAAACATGTGTTAAGTACCTACTATATATGCTATGCACTGCACTGAGAAGTAGATGCAAAAATAAAAATAATAGAATCCCTACCCTCAAGGAGCTTATGTTCTGTCAGAGAAGACAGCAATGCGTATAAGTAACAAAAAATAGATAGGAAAAAAATGTAAAGTGAGGATGACAGCTTAGACCTTGAGGCATCAGGAAAGGCTTCAAGTTGAAGTGATGCCTTGAACTGATTGTTTTTTGCTTTAGCAATGAATCAGTATATCAGAACTTAATAAATACCATGAGGCTCTAGGAGAATGGGAGAAGACAAGATTGGTGGGAGAAGACAAGATTGGTAGGAGAAGAAAAGATCAAGAATAGTCTGGAACAAATAGCAAAGTCAGGGAAACTTGGAGAAGGGAAAATGAGGGACTGAGCACTTGGTAGTAGTGGAAAATATCCTGAAAGAAAGAAAAAGGATACTTAAAGTGGTGGAGGGAAGCCAAGAAAGAGCTTCACAACCTTGCCTCTGGTGATGACACAAAAAATTAACTGGCTGACCAGGCTTTGGCATAATGGAAGCCAAGATGGATGGGAGTTGACACACCTCATTACCAGTAGCCTGTTGTACAGTATCCTTCAAGGGCATAAGCACCCAGTCATCGGGAATGGCAGCTTCTCCAAGGGCTGGAACTGAACCAACCACATTTTCTACAAAGGAATTGGGAAATGTGCCAAATGTTAGCCTCCTTTTTCTTAACTATCCACGCTAAACACACACACACACACACACACACACACACACACACACACACACGAGTACAGCTCCCTCCTATTTTCTAATTGCAAATCTGGACATGGTAATTATGGACAGCCAGACTAAATGCAAGATACTCTGCTTTAAAATAACAATGATCCATTTCCCACAGAGAGGGAAAAGAACATTTGATTGATCCATGAGGATAAAGTCATTATGGAGAAGCAGAGATAGACCAAGAAGAGGGAAGAGAAGAAGGCTCCTCCTACAAGATTGGGATCATGGATTTAGAGCTAGAAGGAACCTCAGAGGCTCATTCTTTTTACAGAGACAGAAACTGAGGCCCAGGGAAATTAAGTGATTTAACTTACACTGGTTTTGTCAGACGTAGAATTTTAAATTCCATTCCTACTACTGAAATTTCTGCTCAGTCCCTCCTTCTCCCTTCCCCAAACTTCCCTGAGCTTGCTCTTTGCTCCACACTGTTCCTGACCTTTTCTTCCCCTACCAATCCTGTCTCCCATTCCTGTAAAGTACCATTGTGTTTACTAATTTCTGATAAACCAATTCATTGCTAAATCAAAAAGGCTCAGTTCAAGTATTACCTCAACATGAAGCCTTTTGTGATGCCTCAAGTTCTAATTCCTTGATTTCTTAGTGAGCCTCCTCTTGCTATTTTCTATTACTTCCAGTATCACTCCAGTCCCATCTTCTAGCAATGATTATAATATCAATGGAACAGGAGCAAGAATTTCCCTAATTCCTCAGGCTCAGGACATAAGAAAAATATAAGAATAGAAGGCTATAAGAATGTGGTATAGACATGCCTCCCTATGCTCAGCTTCCAGCTACAGGCTACTCCAGCTTCTAATGATCTTAAATGAAGAATATCACTACAGCAATCCTAATCAGATGTGGGAATATCTAGTGAGCATTTTTTGGTAGTTAGTAGATTGAAATATAATTGGTAAATGTTGAACAAAATAAAATTGAAAATTGAATGCAATCTAGATAATGTTAAACTCTGACTTTCAAGCCAATATTCAGCCTGCAGGAATTTCTTACTATTTGAATTTTATGCCACAGATCTAGGTTCAACCTATGTAGGATTACAAACTGTATTAATAATCACCTAAGAAATTGAGGTCCAATATTCTTTTGGAGTCAAGTAGACATGGATTTAAACCTTGCCTTTAAATCATATTACCTGTGCACTCATGGATAAATCATTCAAGTTGTATTTGGTAGCTTGCCTCTGTAATTGTAGCTGGTGCAAGGGAGAGATACAGGGATACTGAGGTTAGTGGATTTCTTGAGTTGTGAAATTCTGAATTTCAATGGATCTTGTCATTTTGTTGTCTTTACTAAGTTTAGCAAGAAAGTGATAAGACTCTGGGAACTAAGGAAAGGGAAAGATGTGGAAAGCAGAGAGCGGAAACCCAGGTTGCCTTAAAAAGGGGGAACCATTTGAAAATTGAGCAGGTCAAAGCATCCATGTTAGTAATCTTAAGGCCTAAGAAATAGCTCTGTAACTTTTTAGCCTAAGTAAAATGGATAGAATCAGTTTGTTTTTTTTTTTTTTTTTTTTTTTTTTGGTTTTGCCTTAAAAAAAAAAAAAAAAAAAAAAAAAAAAAGGTCACAACCTCTATATACCACTAGATACTCTCTAAAACTATAAGTTACTGAAAAATTGCAAGTGTACATCAATAGAAGAAGTTGCCATACTAGGAAATCCTCACACTAATGAACTCATAGATTCAGATACTATTATACTCCCTCTCCCCAATTTGATTAATTATCATCTACTGCATTTATTCTACACTTCTTTAATTTTTTGGTGGAGGAGCTGAATGATTATTTTCTTACATAAAGGTATAATATCCAAGCATGTCTTCTCCTATGAACTTTGTTTTTCTTTCTTCCTTGGATGTGGGCTTGCCTTTTTTCCTCTATATCTGGAATTTACTTTTTCTGGGTTAATTGAAATCTAGAATAAGATCAGTGGACCGAAGATAATATGCTTGTTTCTGTTTAAATCTCCAGCCCAATGAAATTACACTGTGTGATTCATTCTGAAACCAGTTCAGTCATCCTGTCTGAGCATGCTGAATTAAGTCTGGCCCTCAGGGATGCTTCCCCCAAAATAAATGAAAGTGATAGTAGGTGCTATAATATAGTAAACAAGATAATAATACATCTTAAATATGATATTTGCTGTCTCTTTTGAGTCTCAACATAAAATACCCTCAAGGGAGGGAGATCCAGAAGTTAGTTTTGTTTTTATTTTTTCCAGACTATTAAAAACCAAGCAAACACTTACCGTACCTCAGTAGTTTCTGTATCCTCCTATGATGGAGTTTATGGTCACTACTTTTATAAAACATGCTAAGCTTTTAGTTATGAATTCATTTCAGTCTCTTTGATGAAGTCTAGTGTCTACTGGGATTTTCATAAACATTATCTGAAGATTAAGAAAGGTACTTTTTGATTGCCTATTTGTATGTTTGTGTGTATGTGTGTATGCTCACAAGCTTGTTGTATCTTTCTTAAACCTAACTATTTCAGGTATCATTATAATCTAGTCACATAAAAATGCTGGAGAAAAAAGGAAAGGAGGAAAGTGGAAGAAAAGAAAAAAGACAGAAAGGAAGGAAGGAAGGAAAGAAGCAAGGAATACAGAGGGGGATGGAGTAAGAAGAACAGAAGCACAAATTAATAAATTATGGTGTTTTTTTTTTTAATGTAGCAGAATTTGCATATCCAAATGAGTGTGGTCTCATTCCAATCTTTAGAGTTCATGCATTAAATCCAATTTCTTAAAACTTTTCTGGAGTTTCCCCTTGGTAATCAACTTCAGAATCATTTTGTAAGCCATACAAAAAAATTAATCTCATTATTTTATATTTCAGTCCTTGTTTTTGGATTAACTATAATCCAAGATTGTTCACAAGATTTTAGAGTTTGCCTAATCCAACCCTTTTATTATCCTGAAAGGGAAACTGAGACAGAGAAGTTAAATGACAACAAAGATTCTAAGTTACAGAGCTGGGATTCAAAATCCCCTCATTCCAAATACAAGACTCTTTTTATTTCACTGTATTACCTTATTCACATGACTTGGATTGGAAGGACTGTTTCCTAAAACCAAGTCCACCCACAAAGGACAAAGATTTACCACCACTGGGGAGCCATGGACACTAAAGCAATTCTCAAAGAGAATCATAGGGTCATAGATTTAGACTTGGAAGGGATATTAAACACCATCTAATTCAAACTCTTCATTTTAAGGGATGAGGGAACTGAGTCCCAAGGAAGTAAAATGTTTCACCAAAGATCACAGAGGCTGGAAATATCAGAGACACAATTTTAATCTCTTTTTGGTGCTTTTGTGGTTCAGTTGGTTTTCAGATTTATCTGACTCTCTGTGATGCCATTTGGGGTTTTCTTGGCAAAGGTACTGGACTATTTCTATTTCCTTCTCCAGATCATTTTACAGATGAGGAAACTGAGGCAAACAGAGTTAAGTGACTTGACCAGGGTCACATTTGAACTCAGGAAGATCAGTCTTCTGACTTCAGGTCCAATACTCTATCCATGGTGCCATCTAGTTACCTTGCAATCCCTTTCCTTAGATTAATGAAACAGGAGATATAACAGAACAATTCTGGCCTCATCATTGGGTCAAGGAGGTAGGTTCCAAAGATGCTGAGTCACCCAAAGCAATGAAAAATGCCATTAAATGACATGTGATTGTGACCAGGATAGGGAATGTAGAGAAATATGAAAGAAAAAAAATATTTTCTGCTTTTGAATGAAGATGACAGCCAAGTCCATTAATCCCACTACAATTTTCAGAGTAACACTGGAGTGCATTTAGAAGGGATGCTGCCTTTGAAGTAAGATGTCTTCTTACATTCTTACATTCAGATACCACTTTTCACACTCCCTAGGTGACATTGGATAAGCTACATAAACTCTCTGACCTCAATTTCCTCATATATAAAAAGAGGAAGTTGTCCTAAATGACCTTACTGGCTATGTGACCCTGAGCAAGTCACTTAAAGCTCTTTCTCCTCAATTGTAAAATGTGGATAATAATAGCAGCTATCATCTAGGATTGTTAAAAAGATCAAATGAGATGATATTTGTAAAAGCATTTGGCAAAGTGCCTGGCATTTTTTAAAATAAATGCTTGTTTCCTATCTTCCTTCTTTTGAGTTTCCGTCCAACTCGAAATATATGATTCTATGGTCCCATGATGCTATGATTAAATGACTCTGAACTAGAAAATATCCTAGCTTCACCTTCCAGACTAAAGGGAGTCAATTAGAAAGAAATTGGAAATTGGGGGGGAGGGGGTGGTGATAGAGAACCTATCTCCCTGCCAAGATGTCTATAATTTTTATTCCAAAAAGCTAGCAATTGGAGGTTTGGAGGAAAAATTTTTTTTGAAACAAAAATAAGTGTGAAAAAGCCTTAGAAAAGGTACCACTCTGACTTTGATGTAATAGTAGATAGGGTGCCTGCACACCTGGGCTTTCCAGAAGATGTTCTAACATCCCAAATATCTCACTAATTCTTTACTAGATTCAAGAGAAACCCATATTTTCAAAAGGAAAAAAAATGGGCAAAAAACTGAGTACTCACCATTCAAGAAAGTTAGCAAGCCAGGAGATCACCCAGAAAGATAGCCAGCCCTGAATTCTTTATAATGTTCCCCAACCATCTTGTTCCATCATCATGGGGGTCTAAATGAGTTCTGTCCCCAGTATGTCACTTTGGAAAGCTAGGATCCATTTTCTTCATTCTTCAAAAGTTACGTCAATGAACCTGGTGTATACCTTCTGACATCCAGAGACAATCTGAGAATTGTCAAGCAGCTTTGAGTTTAGAGGCTTGGGCAAGTCTGTGATTCACACCACAATGGGATAATCAAACACGCCTAAGAGAAATTACAGGTTAAGCTCCTCTGAAAAGGAATCCAGTAAAGTGAGTCACTTGTTTGTTCTTTACATTCATAGACTTTATCTTTCAAAAGATCATAGGGGACCATCTACTCCATCTACTGGTCTAATAAAATTAGAACTTCAGGGCTTGATAATAATGTTACATGATGGTGATGGTAGTTAAGAAAGAAATCCTACAAGTTTCCCTGTTTTTATATTGAATTTGAGGGAAATTACTGGGAAATTCTATGAAGTCATCTTGGTTTAGTCTCTTCTTCAACATCTAAAGCAATTTCATCTTTTAACAAAAAAATATTCTAGATCTGGAAACAATAGCATTGGGGATCATGGGTAGAAACTAATAGTTTGAAACCAGGCTTTCCTACTAACCATTTGTCTAGGTTGATTATTCCTCATCAATGAATAAAAGGGGAGGAAATAGGCAATGTATACAGAACTTTTTCCACATCAAAGAGTCTATGAGTCAATAATTATTCACTAAACCCCATGTCATGTACTCAATGCTGCTAGTTGCTCTGAGAGCAAGGGCATGATAACTGCACTCAAGAAACTTCTACTCTAGTCAACTAAGAAGTCAAGAGAGTTCAAAAAAGTAGTCAAATTAACTTTTAAATCAGAATATTAGAAAGGAAGCATATTATAGTGGATAGAGAGCTTATTTTAGAACCAGAAAAATCTGGATTCAAGTTCTAGCTTTTACTGTGAGACTCTGAGCAGGTTTGAACAACTCAATTGTTCTAAACAACTTTCTAAGGCTATGAATTTGAGAGAATATGTTGACCTATTTGATAAAAGGAATTTCCTCATATTTTCTGGGAGTTCACAGAAATTAGATACCAAGGCAGATACCACATGTCTCCTATGTTTTTCACTTATTTTCCACCCTGACCTCTATCTTCCCTTCCCCCACGAATAGAACATCACAATTCCATTTTAATAAATATTTATTGAATATGTTAATATATACAAGGCATCATTATGTTAGAGGATAAAAAAAATAATAATTCCTGTTGTTTAGTCTTTTTTCAGTTAGTTATTTCTGATTCATGATCCCAATTGGGAGTTTCTTGGTAGAGATACTGAAATGATTTGCCATTTCCTTTGCAAGCAAATTTTCAGATGAGGAAACTAAGGCAAATAGAGTATGTGCCCAGAGTCATACAGAGTCTGAGGCCAGATTTGACCTCAAGAATCTTCCTGACTCCAGAGTTGGCATTCTATCCACTATGCCATCTAATTGCTGCAGAATAATTCCTATTTTAAATCAATATACAAAGGTATACTTTCTCATGTGGAAATATGATCTTACCTCTTAATATCTAGTTATTTATATAGCGCTTGAAGATTTGCAAAGCACTTCACAAATATTAATTTATTTTATAATTACAATCACTATAGGAAATATTATTATGCCCACTTTATCATGAGAAAACTGAGACAAGGAGAAGTGACTCACCCAGAGTTACACCACTAGTAAGTAAGATTTGAACTTAGGTCTTTTGACTCCAGGTACAGAGCTCTATTGTGTCACCCAAGTGCCTTTTCATAGCTATGAAAGGACTACCACATCATAGCTATGAAAGGACTTAGTTTACTCAAAAAAAAAAAAAAAAAAACTTGAGGTTAACTCAATTCCATTAGTTTTTTGCACCTGGTTCATTTTTGAATGTGAAAAAACATTAAAATTAAAAAACCACTAAATAACCTCTACTCCATCCCCCAAAGAACTTCAGATGAAACCAGTCTTTCAACAAATATTTATTGAATGACTCCTACATTCAAAGCGCAATGGGAGATATAAATATAAATTGGATATATTTGCTTCCCTCAAGGAAATTACAATCTAGTTGAGATAACAAGACAAGCTAACGGTGAATGAGACTGGTATGCAATTTAGCATTTTATCTGTGATTAGGATAAATACATGAATGCAGTTTTTATCAAATTTGCAAGTGAACCAGACCTGGAAGTGATAGCTGGCATGTCAGACGACCATTAAGATTCAAAATATCTTTTTGAGCCAGAATATTGGGTTGAAGGGAAATTTTAAAAAGAAAAATTCTATCCTTAGATATCTCATCTTTAAAAAATCAGTGTTATCAGTGGGATTTAAAAGTGTGATGTGGTAGGTTAAAAAAATAATGTAATGTGGGCACCTAGGTAGTGCAGTGGATAGAGCACCAGCCCTGAAGTCAGGGAGGACCTGGGTTTAAATCTATTTCAGACACTTAACACTTCCTGGCTGTGTGACCCTGGGCAAGTCACTTAACCCCAATTGCTTCAGGGGGCATGGGGTGGGGGGAGCCTAATGCAATAGTAGGATAAAATCCTAAAGGAGAAAAAAAGAGGAGGAGGAAAAAAGAACAAGAAGAAAAAAACTAAGGCTGAGATGAGTGGCAAAATATCCAACAAAAGGAAGTCATAGTTCTATTGCACTCTACCCAGTTAGGCTAAATTCAGAGTATTGGGTTTAGTTATAGGCGTTATATTTTGGGAAGGACACTGCTAAATTTCAGATTATCACAGGAAAATGACCAGGATGAAAAAAGATATTGTTTTGCCTCCATATGAGAGTAAATTGAAAGAATTAGAGATGTCTAGTCTGGAGAAGAGAAGACTGAGTGGGGGGAAATGACTGCTTTAAATACTTGAGGTGTCACATAGAATAGGGATCAGACTGGTTTTCAGAGGGCAGGACCAGGAGAAAGAGGTAGAAGTTATAAAGAAGTACCTTTTGTTCAAAATAAAGGACAAATTTCCTAACAAATAGCAAATAGCAATCACTAAAGGTGGAATAGGTTATAATGGTGGGCTTCCTTTCACCTTAGGTCTTTTTTTTCCCCTTCATATAACTTAATTTTTTTAAATTTATGGAATAAAATCTTTCTATGATGTAGTATATATTTTTAAAAATAATTGCATATGAAATTGTAAATCTATTACATACAACTAGCTATTTCTTTTAAATATATAATAAAGTTATATAAACTTTTTTTTCCTTTTCTCTTCTTTCCCCTCTCCAGCCTAGAGACGACTACTATTAGACACAACTATGTGTGTATATATAAACATACATATATATACAGATATTTGCTATAAAACCATTTTATACATACTTTTATTTATCAATGCTTTTCTGGATGCAGATAGTGTCTTCCTTTGTAGTTAATTTGGGTATTTATAATAATCAAAATGACTTAGTCTCTCAAAATTGTTCTTGCAATGTTCTCTTAGTTCTGTTCATTTTCATTATTATTTCATGCAAATCTTATCATGTAAAACTAAGATCACTGAGCTCATTATTTCTTATAGCAAAATAATATTCCATCACAATCATATATGACAGTTTGTTCAGCCATTCTCCAACTGATGGGCATCTGCACAATTTTCAGTTCTTTGCCATCACAAAGAGAACTGCTATAAACATTTTAGAGCAGACAAGTGATTTTCTTTTTTCTCTAATTGTCTTTGAAAATAGACCCAGTAGTGATATTGCTAAGTTAAAGGATAGGTGCAATTTATAACTTTTGGGGCATAATTCTAGATTGTTCTCTAAAATGGTTGGAACAGTTCACAATTCCAACAACAATGAATCAGTGTCCCAATTTTTCCACATCCCCTCCCATAATTGACTCTTTCCCCTTTAATCATCTGAGACAATCTGATAAATATGAAATGATATCTCAAGGTTGTTTTCATTTGCATTTCTCTCATCAATAATGATTTTTATATAACTACAAATTATTTTTATATGTTATTTTGATTTTATCATCAGAAAACTACCTGTTCATATACTTTATTTATCAACTGGAGATTCACATTCTTTTAGATTTTATAAATTCTTTATATATTTAAAATATGAGATCTTTATCTGATCTTATCTTAATATCTTATATTTTTTCCCAAAATTTTCTGCTTTTCTTCTGATTTTTTCTACATTTATTTAAAGAATTTAGCTCTTTTAATAAAGGCTAGAAATGATTTGTTTGAGGCATTATGAAGGGATTTCTTATTCAAGTACAAGTTAGACTAGATGGTCTCTGAGGTCTCTTCTAAGGTTTTCTGAGATAACAAACACTATAAATATTAAGAGGAAGAAGACAGTAACAAAAATTTAGAGTTAGAAGAAACCTCAGAAATTATCTAATTTAACTCCCACACTTTACAGGTAAGGAAATGGAGGCCCAGAGAGTTTCAATGATTTGGCCAAGCTCAAAGAGGCTGAGCTGAGATTCACTCAAGTCCTCTAATTCTAAAAATCCAGAAATATTTTCATGTATGTTAAAATTTTCCTTTGTTCTGGTCCCCCTGACCACCATCTCTCTGCTCCTTCTAGTAAGCATAGTAAGTTTAAAAGTTTAAAGGAAGTCATGCACAGAGATCAAAGAGATATAATTTATAAATTATATCAAATATTAGCCAAAATTCAATTCTGGTAACAAGGGCTAAATCAGCAGAAGCCATCTAGGCACTGCTGTCAGAGTCTGGCCCTAAGATATGTAAATCTCAGACAAATTTTAGATATTCTCAGTAGAACATCAAAAGATGATGACAATTATGAGATGATATAAATATGTTAATATTAAAGTTTTATTGATAAGTCTGAAATGATTTGGATATGTTAATGAATCCTAAGGTGATATAGATAAAAGTTTATTTCCTCAAAGAATGAGATCTCCAAATCCTTTCCCTGAGCCAGTTTCCATCTCCGAAGGATCTATGCGGCCAGTGCTCCCAATTCCATCTAATTATGGTAACATGAGTGATTATCTGTGCCTCTCCCTCTCACTATCCTCTCTGTTTCTTCACTAGCCCATCCCTTATCACCTCTGCCTCTGTTCCCCTTCTGTTGTTTGTCTCTGCCTTAATGAACTTTTTTGTCCCCATTCTCTTCATTCTTAATTAAAATGTGATTGCCAACCTATTATCTGCTGTCCAGCATGGCCTGGCTTTTCCTGGTGAGTACCCAAACAACCAAGTATGTCTGTCCCTATTTCATAAATTATCGATTCATTTTAGTATTACATTGTCTCCCCCAAGAAACTACAAGGAACTGGCCTAACTAGGGAAGGCTTCATTGAAGAGATAGACTATATTTCCTGGCTAGACTGGGATTTTTTAATTCTTCTACCAAACAGGAAAATTAATTTCAGAGCAAGGGGACAGAACGAGAGAATATCATCCAACAAAATGATTCTATCAGCCATTGTTCCTAAATAAGCAGGTCGAACCACAGCTTGAGGAATACAAAACTTTCCATTTAACCTTATGTGTGTATAATACCATCACATCATAACTTACCTAATACTGTCAATTGCCATTTCCACCACTTGGACTGGGGTGTTGAAATCTCAACAAAGCACTCTACCCACTACCTACTCACTCAGGTGACAGTGAGCCCTCAGGTCCCTCCCACAAAAAGCCTTTCCTTTTCTGAGCTGACGAATGAAATGCATTTAGGTAGTGTAATATAGAGGAATGAGGGCTGTACTTAGAGTCAAGAGATTCAGGATCAACACTAATATTACTTATGCAATGTTGAGCAAGTAATTATGCTCTCTGAGCTGCAGTGCCCCTTTTGTACAATGGAGAAAATAGCATACTCTCTACTTCACAAAGGTTATACCTACTATTAACAAGGAAAGCATTTTGTAAAGCTTAAAGAGCTCTAAAAATGTTTTTTTTTTTTTAATTATTATATGGAACCTTCTTGAATACAGTCATTCATTCATTCATCCAGCATCTTACCTAAGCAAGCCTTATTTTGCATCCCTAGTAGGGCTGCTTTTGTACTGGGAGCTCCCAAAGAAATCATGCTTAGTCATAAGGGCAGAGCCATAACTACACTGGGCCTTTTGAGGCTATTATCCCATTTCAATACAATTAGGGCTTAGGCTAAGTATCTCTAAACACAAACAAATATACACAGAGACACACACCACCACCCATACTTATGCAAAATGCAGTTAAGAGAGATAGTGTGCACTATTCTGAGAATTCAAAAACATCTACTATTACATCTGAAGAAGGCCCAAGGCTTTGACCATCTTGTACTGAATCTATGGCTAGCAGAAAGTGCATTCAAGGATACTTCAGCAAGCTCTTATCCCATTTTTTCCTGGTTGTATTATCAATTAACATTAGCTCAGATAATTACAAAGTAATATACCCAGAGAAAATGCCAACTAGAAACCTCAGAGAGTATATATAGTAAGTATTACACTTGAAGTCAAGAAGATCTAAGCTTCAGATACTTTCTGTGTATGAGAATCTTAAACTCAGTCTTAGTTTCCTCATCTGTAAAACTGAGATAATCATAACATTTAAAGGCTTACTGTAACAATAAAATGAGATGATACATGCAAAACACATTGCAAACCTTAAAGCTTTATACAAAAAGTAGCTATAAAGATTATTATTAACTACATTTTGTTAAAGATAGTATAATCATCCAGTGATATTAGTGTGCCTCATCACTATTTCTAGGGATTTAAAAATGCCTACATACAGAGCAACAGGTCTTTTTATTTTTTCCCTCCTTGGTAGCAATCTTCATAGTTCCTAATGAGTGACAATAGATCAAATATTTTATTTTTTTACTATATAATAGCAATGAAGCATTTTCAAGTGAGTTTTAGACTATGAATCCAAGACCTAAAGTTCCATTCTTAACTCAAGCAGTGGTTTACTCTTGGTCTTAGGGCAAGAATTTCCCCTCTCTGTGCTCAGTTTTTCTGTTGGTACAGAGGGACAATACCTCATCAGTGGCTTCTCTATCCTATGCGGGTCCTTAAAGGTACATCAAAATGATTTGATAATTCTATTACAGACCATTCCAACATCCTTCAATGGAGTTACAACTATTTCTTTAAAATATTAATCTTCCTAAGAACAGCTTATCTTTTTAGTCAATCCCTCTCACTCCTTTTTAATATTCACTTACTTAGGCTTTTTGCACTTCCAATTGTCTATCAAAGAAGACAGCTTTATAATTGGAAGACTGAAATAGTCTTGTCTAAGTCCCAGTGAGCCACAAAGTGGACAGAGGCAACCACTCAACCACATATTTTCCATTCACCACTGTATATAAAATCACTAACATTGGACAGGTTCCTGGTATATATCAAAATTTTACCCCTCCTATCTTTTCCTGATCAATAAGCTTTATTTCCTATTCCTATTGAATGCTCTGGCTTACAAAGTATTTTTTTGTTTTGTTTTGTTTTGTTTTAGAACAGTCCCTGCCTCTTACCTGTCCTCCTCCTTGGGTAGTTCTCGTTTTTAAACAAGATTTACTTACATGCAAAGTTAAGGAAATGAGCTGATCCCCATCTGAAATGTGATCTCTTTCCATCTCCACTCCTCTAATAAAAGATATTATTTTTAAGGATTAATTGGGCATTGCCAGACTGGTCCAAAGAACATTCTTAAAGGTAGAGCATGGCAGTGAGAGAACTGAGTCTGGAGTTAAGAAGAATTATGTACAAATCAGACACTTACTAGCTCTGTGTGACTCTGGGCAAGTCAAATAATCTCTATTTACCTTAATCCACCAGAGAAGGAAATGATATCTTAGAAAACACCACATTCAATATTGGCATGCTAAGGTCTATAAGATCATAATTATCCAACAGAGTTGGATACAACTGAATGACTGAACAAAAAGTGTGTTCTAGTGAAAAATTCACTGTCCTGGAGTTAAGAGCTATATTCTAGTTCCATCTCTTACACACACTTTCTCTGTGACTTCAGGCGAACTTATTTACTTTCCCTGGGCCTGAGTTTTGTATGTAAAATAAAGCAATTGAACTAAGTAATTTTAAGGACCCTCCCAGCTCTGATAATCTATAAATCAAAGAAGTTATTTGCTGTCTGAATATGAGCAAGGTCACTGCCTTCATTATACAAAAGCATAATATCCAACAAAAACCAGACTGATCAGCTACAGCTACGCCATCCAAATTGGAAGAGATTTTTAAAAATGTGCATGACATTCTCATCCTTCCTAATGAGAGACAAAGATGACCTAGTTGGAAACAGTACAATTCTCAGGGATTATACATGCACTGAGGAATGTAGGGAAGACTTGGCCAATACTGTCACACCCTCAGCTACACTACATAGGCTGAGGTCTCAGGTAAGTCTTTTGTTCAGTTGAATTGGAACTGACTGCAGAAAGCTCTTGACAACTTGGTGAACAAATTCAGCAAAGTTGTTAGGGAAAGGCCAAAGAAAGGTTTTATCATATTCTGGTCAAAGTCACTGTGTATTCACAAGTTATTTACTGGAACTATTTAAGAAAGCTTGAATTACACCTAGAGCAAAATAGAGCAAACTAATTGCTAATAGGAGCAGCTAGGTGGTTCAGTGGCCAGAATGCTGGTCCTGAACTCAGACAGACTCATTTCCAGATATCAAATCTGGTTTCAGACACTCATTAGCTGTGTGACCCTGAGCAAATCACTTCACCTTGTTTGCCTTAGTTTCCTAATCTATAAAATGACCTGAAGAAAGAATGGCAAGCCACTCTAGAATCTCTGTCAAGAAAACCCCAAATGGGGTCATGAATAGTCAAACTTGGTTAAAATACAACTTAATAACAATAACAATTGCTAATAACTTAAAAGATTGAGAAGCCACAGGGAAAAAAAGAAGCAAAAGAGCAAGATTACTCAAAAGAAAGGATGTTTAGGAAAAACATGCTTTTAAGTTTAATCAGCATTATTAACCCTATATCCATCATTATCTTAAGTCTAGAAAATAAATAAATCAAACTCTGCTTTATAGCATTTACTGATTCTGAAATGTTAATGTTCATAATAAAAAATCACAATCAGCTCCATAATCCTGTGCTAGAGGGCTTTAGCACATTCCTGCTTAAATATAATGAGTCATACCCCATCAAGAGTTAGAAGCCCTGTGGCCTGGTGAAGAGGCAGTTTGTCACAGCAGTGGGCAAGGGAAACTTTCAGGAGAAGCTCCCAAAGCACTATACATTTTCTAGAAATCCCCTATGACAATGAGAGAACTATTTTAGTGATAGGCATGATGTGTGTTATGTTTGTCTTCCTGCCAGTAGCATTTATTAACCACATGCCTATTAGTTGATAATTTATTTCTTTTTTCTTTTTGAAGGTGAAAGGCCTTAATCAACATTATGGTAATCTTCAATTTATAAGAGGGAATAAAAGTTGGTTTTAGCACTAACCACGATCCTGCCAATGACTTAAAATCACTTAGTTTCTTTGGGCCTTAGATTCCTCATCTATTTAAAAAATAATAATAACAGAGAGAATGAATGTTTGGAATTAAATGAGAAGTTTTGAGAAAACAATGAATAATGTTTGAAATAACATAGGAAGAAAGAAGACTTTAAGGAGGCCACGAGGAATCAAAACCAGAATCAAGAGTTTGGCAAATATAAGAACATGACACAGAATAGAAAGAAAAAGAAAAAAAATTCCTTAACTATTAGAATTATATGATGAGTATGAGATGAATTCAGGTCTTCTGAAGAAAGTATAATATGATTCAGGAACAATAAGGAGAATTCATGGTTCAAGGAAACCAGCTACTGATCCCAACAAGATTATTTGTATTATGTTCATTAGTTAAGAGATACAGGAGCAATAAGTGACACAGTAGATAGAGTATTGGGCCTGGAACCAGCAGAACTTGAGTTCAAATCTTGCCTCATTCTCCCTAGCCGGATGAATTTAACTCTTTTTGCCTCAGTTTCCTCATCTGTAAAATATGCTCTAAGAAATAGCAAACGATTCCAATACCATTACCAAGAAAAGCCTAAATAGAATGGCAAAACATCAAACATGACTAAAGAACAACTGAACTGACTTTCAGACAGAGTTTCTATTAAACTGATATCACGAAAATACTGCAACATAATATATCTGAACTTTTATAAAGAATTTGATAATGTTTAACTTGATATTTAACCTGGAAAAATGTAGGTTGAATGGCAGTAAATTTGAGTAAATTTGTTCAAGGTCCTTCTTTAAATATGTCAACCAGGATTGAACACAATAAAGCAGCTAAAAGTATAGCAAGAAGAATACCTTGTTATTATTGGAAATCAAATCTTTCTATGCAAGCCAAGTTCATATTAGCTTTTTACAGATGTATATGCATCACACTTTGAATTCACATTGAGCTTAAATAACCAAGATCTTTTTAAGGCTTATTGATGTCTATTTCCCACTTGTACTTATAAAGTTTGTTTTTTGAACCCAAGTATAAAAATTTGTCCAGAGGTATCCTAAAGGAAGCTCAAACCATTTTGGGAGTACCATTTGTTAAATTTTCACTATGAACATTTACATTGCAGAAATCAGCAAGTGCCACAAATTAGAGTTTTCTAGTGACAAAGAAAATATAATAACACAAATTAAACTTAAATGCTATCTGTGTAACTTTCAGAGAGCTGGCTGTTAAACCAGAGTCAGAAATTTCTTTATTTCTAAGACTTGTCCTCATATATACTACAATGGTTGCTTTTTGTTTTTCAGATATTTCAATCTTGCCTGACTTTTCATGATTAGCAAACCCCTGAATCTACCCTATTACATTCAAACTCACTGGTTTCAATCCAATATTCTAATCTGTCAAGATATTTTTTCTATCTAGATTCTGTCATCTAGTATGTTAGCTAATCTTCCCTGTTTTGTGTCATCTGAAATGTGAATAATTGTGCCATCTATCTCTTTTTCCAAAGTACTGATTTTTTAAAAAATATTTATATGTCAGAGACAAGTACAGAAGCCTGGTACATTCCACTGAAGACTTGATGTGAAATCATTAACCACTGAATCTTGTCATTCAACCAGCTCTGAATCTATCTACCTGGGGACTCTATGTTTTCTATTATCTGAGCTCACATTTCCCCATTTCCCCCACACTCAACAAAATCCCTTTCCTTGCCAACACTCTCAAGATTCTGTATAACATGGCCCACGTAGGGCCTGAACAAGATATCAAATTTGATGCTTTACAGAAAATTAGAAAGATTTCATACAACCAGGTATAGTTTCATTGGTCATAATCTTAATAAAATATTCAGGGAGCACTCATCTTGGATACATACACTGCTGATTAGAGGGGAAAACACTTAGCTTCTCTGAAAAGCAAAGGTAGAGACAATGCTCAGCAGTCTGACTCTCCCTTTAGACACTTCTTCCCTCCAAAAAAAATGTATAAACCAGAAGTTTCCTTCAAATTCCCAAATGCATAAAAGGCAAGACAATGCCTCTTTTGGAATCTTTTTCTCCAGAAGTAAGGATGCCCTGCCAGGAAAGAGGAATAAAACAGTCTGTTATAAGCAATAAAAATAAAGTTCTCTACCAAACATTACAACTATCAATAATTACATTATGGAATTTTAGACTCTAAAGTGTCAGATTCAAAAGGGATTTTGAAGATCATCTCTAGAGCTATCAAATTCAACATCAGACAGGGGCAAACAGTCTGTAAAATTTCCCCTGCAGTCTCAACCAGTTAAAATATTATTGGAAATTTTTCACAAAGTAAATTTTAAGATATACTAAAACAACTAATCTTAATTTGTAGTTTTCTATGTCAATACCGGGGGAAATGATTCATTAATATTTGAGTTTGATGACATGAATTAGTCCAACTCCATCATTTTACAAGTGGTGAAAGTGAAGCACAACATTGGCATGATACCTAGAACCCTGAATTCTTGATTCTTCTTAAGTGATGACTATTGGATCAGCATATCACAAATTTAGAACTGGAAGGAACTATAACTATCCCCTTGGTCCAAGTATCTTTTTTATAGATGAGGAAACTGAGGCCCAGAGATTACCTAAAGTCATATAGAATGCTAAGCCAGTTATTTTAACAATCTTACTTCCTTTCATTTTCACTCTCCGTTTCATCTAAAATGCCTGATGAAATGAATTAATTATATTTGACTGCAAAGCATTGGTACTAAAGACCACATTTCCAAATTTATTAATGGCCTTCCCCAGTGAAGAATAATTCCTTTCATAATTAGCAATTTTTTGGTCCTAGGTTGGTTAGTAATGACTAAGAACCTATCAAACTTTCAAAAGAATAAATACAGGACCTCAGATTGACGACTGGGAGTCAAAGATTTGTCTGTCTCTAAGACTTGTCTTTATACATGACAGTATGGGCTTACCCACCAAACTATAATTATTGCTTTTTGTTGTTCATTCATTTCAATCCCATCTGACTCTTCATGATTCCCTTTGTGATATTCTTGGCAAAGATACTGGAGAGGTTTGCCATTTCCTTTTCCAGCTCATTTTACAGATGAGAAAACTGAGATAAAAAAAGGATAAGTGACTCACTCAAGGTTACACAACAAAAAAGTGTCTGAGGTCAGCTTGGAACTCAGAAAGATGAATTCCCAGCTCCAAGTCTACCATTGTATCCATTTGTACCATCTGTATGATACCATAGCTGCTATCATACATCATCCTACTCATGTCAAAAAATTCAACAAAATTCATTCAGATAATACTACATCCCCATTGTATTCAAATCACTTTGGTGGGTGCTAAGGGAGGTACAATGTTCACATAAAACAGAGTCCCTGCATCATCAGCACAATTATACTTTGTAACTTTCTGTCACAACAGAAACCTTATTGACCTGATGTTTCATATTTGATGCTGACACTTCTTGGCTGAATCACTAGCTTATCAATATCATCATCATCATCATCATCCATAAGATTTTATTAAGTACCTACTATGTGTTAGGCATTCATTATACTAAGCCTCAGAAATACAAATAAAGAGAAAAATATAATCTCTGTTTTTGAAGAGCTCACATTGGGAGAAACATGTAAACAATATGTAACAAGACATATATATATACAACGTAAATGTAAGGTGATCTCAGAATGAAAAGAACAGCAATAGTAATTTCAAATCTTGTATTCAAATCCTCTTCCATAAGCATTGTCTGGGTTCCTCAGTTGATGAAGGGCATTACAAGACAAACTAATCTCAGAGCAGAAAACACCAAGTTTTCTGTTACATTTTGCTGTTTTATCAAAGAAAAGTTTCCATCAAGGAATTCCCATAAAAAATATAGAAGTCTGTCCTTGATACTTTTCACCAGTTATTTTCTGTACTCCAGCTGTTTGATGAAGGTATAATTCTGGTGGATGTTCACATGGTCATGTAGGTTCTCCTGCAAAAGCTTGTTTTGTAGCATATGTGGTAAATCTGCAAAATAATACAAGGACAGGATGTTCCTACACACTCAGTCTCCAGTCATTCAGCAATTTGTTGATTGATGCCAAAGGTATCTCCAGAGCCATTTTCTGGGGTCTCATCTTCTTCATCTATAAAATGAAGAATCTGACTTTAAAAAATTTTTTCCAGTTCTAGAATTATGATGCTAAGATCTTAGGTTTATCATCTAAGAAGAATGAAATTATAACAATAATTTACTTTCTATGTTTTGCAAAATGCAAAGTGTCATACATATGCTATCATAGGTGGATTTATAATCCAGGGAAATATTTCATCAATACAAATGCACAATCTATCTCCAATTTGCAGCTTTACCACTTTGCCTATGTGACCATAGATAGATAATTTTGCCTCTAAAGGTCTCCATTTTCTCATCTATAGAATGAGCTGGACTAGATTATATTTAAAGTGCCATCTAAATCCAGCTAGGTGATTCAGTGAATAGTGCCAGGATTGGAGTTGGAAAGAATAATTTCCTGGAATTCAAATATGGCCTTAAACATTTATTACCTGTGGTAAATCCTTGGCAATCATTTAATCCTGTTTCCTCATTTATAAAATAGGCTGAAGGAGGAAATGGAAAACTATTCTAGCATCTTTACCAAGAAAACCCCAAATGGGATCACAAAGAATTGGTCATGACTAAAAAACAACTGAACAATGAGGCACCATCGAATTCTAAGCCTATATAAGAATGATATCGTTTCAGGTTTTGAAGATAGAATAGCTTAATTGACTTTCTTCCAGTAAATGCTGTAGTCCTAAGAGGGTTAGAGCTAGAAAGAAAGCAGAATTTGGTAGATGGAAACTTCCCCCCTGCAAACCCTTAAAAAAAAAAAACCACTAGTCTAATTCCTAAGCTTCTAGGAATATTCTTGAGTGCCTTCTGGGATGCCTACCTTGGAATTTGTAGAGTACATATATACTGGTGACTTGAAATTTTATATAGTCCCAAGTGCTACTAAGTGAAAATGTTGTCAGTATGGAAATGTCTTTTACCTGAGTAGACATGAGCTTTATAGTTTAGCTTTTCAAAGAAATTTCTTAGAGGAGATAAGTCAACTTGGGTATCCTTTCTCTGTACTTACCTCCAGTAGTAGGCAAGTTAGTGTGACCCTTTGGTGGGATGATGTGATGATTCAGAAGAAAACTATTTGAAAAGAAAACATAGAGTCCCCAAGATTAGCACTCAAGCAAAAATTAATTGTGAACAATTAATCATCTTAATTATCTGTGACCATCAAGGACAGCAATGGCATAGAAAATTAAAATCCACAGTTAATGATTTTAGCTTTTACTCATAGTCCTTTCCCTTTATTATCAGAACTGTGACAAATAAAAGAAGGGTCTTATCTAAGTGACCTTGGCTTCTCTCCTACACAAATTGTAGGAGCAAAGAGCACTTAAAGGCCCTAGACTCTAAAATATCTTCCATCACTAAATTGGTCTCTCCTTTATAACACCTCCTTTACTTATTTTTTAGCTTTCATGAAAGATTTCTCATTTTCATGTTTTAGGACATTTTATCTCTGATATCAAAACCCCTTTTAAAATTCATTTGTTTAAATCAATGGCTACCTGCTTGAACATGATTAAAACTGGAGAAATGATTACTTTAAATGGAGTGAGATTTCTACCTCTGATAGTCTGGACAGCCATTTTACAGAGGACATTCTGACCTTTAAAGCATCTCTTATCTGTAAATTAAAAAAAAAAGCCATTAGTACTCTCTCTATTAAACTATTTGGCATACATTTTATATTTACTTGTTTGTTGTATCCTACTCACCCTCATGAAGCATGGACATAGAGACATTCATAAATCCTCTCTATAGTTCATCAGTTGGTATTAATTAAAACACCTTATCCAATATACTCAGAACTGATGTGAGGAGAAAACTAGAAAAACTACACCAGGGTAGGGTCCCTGTTTTATAAAATAAGTTAAAAGGGGCCTATGAAACAATGGCATCTTGTCTTGCCATGCAAAAACAATGGAACTTTGAGCCTCTGAGATTACTTTTAGTTCTAGATCTTCAATACAGATGACTGGTCATTTCACTTGCTTTCCCTAACTTCCCCTAGCTTCCTCACCAAACCCTGGCTTCTTTCTTCTTATGCAAATTTATCCCTATTTTTGGGCTCTGCTCAAACTGTTTCCTTAGTAAAGGAAGAAACACTGGGATCACTATGGCCTCACCCTTTCTTGAATTATAGAATCTCCATAGTAGAAGGGCCATCAGAGGTCATTTAGTCCAATCTCTACTTGAAGTAAGAGTGAAGGAAGGGGAATTATGTCCAGTGGGATTATAAAGAATGATTTGGTCCAGGGTGGTTAAAACTAAAAAAAAAAAAAAAAAAAAAAAGAAAGCTTTGTAGCAGAAAACCACTAGAATTTATTGAGTAGATTAGATCTGTGCTTAAGGAAAATTGCTTTGTTCACTGTGCAG
The DNA here is from genome assembly GCF_048593235.1 of Sminthopsis crassicaudata. Lineage (NCBI taxonomy): Eukaryota > Metazoa > Chordata > Mammalia > Dasyuromorphia > Dasyuridae > Sminthopsis > Sminthopsis crassicaudata. The sequence goes on from NC_133620.1 coordinate 270,079,064, forward strand.
ATGAACTAGAATATTAGAGACTTGAGGGAGGGAACACAATTAAGAGGCCATTACTATCATCTAAGTCAGAGATGATGAAGGCTTCAACTAAAGTGCTTCTATGTGAAAAGAGGTCATATGTGAAAGCTAAAGTAGAAATGACAAGATTTAACAACAGAATGATTAGGGAGAATGAGAAGACCAATATAATACCAAAGTTATGGATCTGGGAGACTGGAATAATAGTGGTGCCTTCCATAGAAATAGGATAGTTTGGAAGATGAAATTTGAATAGAAAGATGAGTGAGTTCAGTTTTAGACATGCTGAGTTTAAGATGTTTGTGAAACTTCTAGTTTGAACTGTCTAATAGGCAGTTGATGTTATAGGACTAAAGTTCAGGAAAGAGACTGAAACAGATAGATAGATAGATAGATAGATAGATAGATAGATAGATAAATAGATAGAGAGAGAGGTAGATAAGTTGGTGGGCCAAGAGAAGCAAATGAAAAGAAAGATAATACTATTCAAGATCTAGAGCCAAAATATTAGATTGACAGGCAAATAATTAGACAAACATTATATGTGTATATACACACACACATAAATATATAAATGTTTACATATTTATATATTTATATATATGTATATATATATAAATATATATAATCTATGGGTATATGTGGATAAATATGTTATCTGTAGAGAAATGATAGCTAAATCCATAGAAGCTAACAAGCTTACCAAGAAAGAGAGTATAATAGAAAGAAAATGATCTAGGACAGAACACGGAAAAAAACCATGATTAAGTGATAGGATTTAAATGATAAACTAGCAAAGAAGGCTGAGAACAATTTGAAATTCCAGGCAAGAGAGTTTGGGCATTCTTTCAGTAATGGAGAGTCATTACGAGTTTTTTGTTTTGTTTTGTTTTGTTTTGTTTTTTTAAGCATGTGATATATGAAAAAGAAGTGACATGATCAGGTCTGTACATAATTAGTATTATTTTAGCAACTGTATATAGAATAGATTATAGGAGAATAAGTCTGAAAGCAAAAAAGACTTTTAGGAGGCTAATGAAAGTTTGCAAGAAAGATAATAGTCATAAATTAGAAGTTTGATAGTCATGATGAAAAAAAGAAGAAACAGGCATGACAGATATTATTAAAGTAGAATAGACAGAACTTTTTGGATGTAGGAAGTGAAATGGAAGAATGAGTAAAAGGTGATGTTGAAGCTTCTACTCTGGGTGATTAGGAGGATGATAATTGATCAAATAAAAAAAAAGAAAGTTAGGAAGAAAGGGACTTTTAAAAAAATCTTTTTAAATGACTAAGTATAACCCCTGTCAGATTGGCTAGAATGACAGGGGAAGATAATGTGCAATGTTGGAGGGATGTGGGAAAACAGAGACACTGGTACATTGTTGGTGGAATTGTGAATACATCCAGCCATTCTGGAGAGTGATTTGGAACTATGCTCAAAAAGTTATCAAACCCTTTGACCCAGCAGTGCTACTACTGGGCTTATGTCCCAAAGAGATCTTAAAAAAGGGAAAGGGATGTTTGTAGCAGCCCTCTTTGTATTAGCCAGAAACTGGAAACTGAGTGGATGTCCATCAATTGGAGAATGTCTGAATAAATTGTGGTATATGAATATTATGGAATATTATTGTTCTGTAAGAAATGACCAACAGGATGACTTCAGAAAGGCCTGGAGAGACTTACATGAACTGATGCTGAGTGAAATGAGCAGGGCCAGGAGATCATTATATACTTCAACAACAATACTATATGATGATCAATTCTGATGGATGTGGCCATCTTTAGCAATGAGGAATCAAATCAGTTCCAATAGAGCAGTAATGAACTGAACTAGCTACACCCAGCGAAAGAACTCTGGGAGATGACTATGAACCACTACATAGAATTCCCAATCCCTCTGTTTTTGACCACCTGCATTTTTTATTTCCTTCACAGGCTAATTGTACACTATTTCAAAGTTCAATTCTTTTTGTGCAGCAATGTTTGGACATTGTATACATATATTGTATTTAATTTATGCTTTAACATATTAAACATGTATTGGTCAACCTGCCATCTGGGGGAGGAGGAAGAGGGAAGGAGGAGAAAAACTGGAACAAAAGATTTGACAATTGTCAGTGCTGTAAAATTACCCATACATATATCTGGTAAATAAAAACTATAACTTAAAAAATGACTAAGTATAATTTATTATATACATATATGTGCATAATACATTCATTTTTCTATTTTAATTAAATTTAAGCATAACATATTTATTAAGTATATTGATATTTATTGATTTTTATAATTCATATTATTTATTTACTATGTGATTTATACCAAATAAGTTAATATTATTAAATAAGTATAATTTATTACATATACATATATATTTTACATATTTTACATCAGAAGTCTCTGTATGCTAGTTAACAACCATTCTAATATTAGAAAAGGGCTTTGTGCCGTGCTTTCCTTTATCATCATTGAACATATGATACCATGGACATATTTACCAAAGAGTGATTGAAATGAGCAGATAAAACAGACTGTCAGTGACATAAATTTAAAAGACAAAACAAAAACTAGCTACAATACCTTCTGATCCAGGAATGTTCCAAACACTAAGATAAAGAAGCCCTTGAAAAAAGGAAGGGAAAGAAGTATTTATCATAACAAAACAAAAAAGGAAAATAATAACTACAACAATTTAACACCATTTTGTTCTTTTGGAAAATAATATCACGCTTACATGAAATATTATTAAATCTTTGAAAATTACTAATATGGCACATTCCAGAGATTAAAATATGCTCAGCTGTCTTTTTTTTTTTCAGCTGTCTTTTTAAAGAGAGGCAAAAAAAAGTTATATTGCATCAGCACAATAGTTTGCCATACCAGGAAGGATAGAGGGAAGGGAGAGAAGATGTAGGAGGGGAGGAAATGAGGAAAGGAGGAGGGAGTGAAGTAAGAAGATAGTAAAGTAAGAAAAAAAAGAAAAGAAGGAAGGGAGAGAGGGAGGAAACAAGTATTTATCAAGCTCTTTTAAGCTTGATAAGATAAAAGAAACAATATGGCAAAATAGAAAAAAGACCTTGATTCAAGTCTCACCTCTCATATACACTAGCTGTATGACCTGAGCAAGATACTAAACTACTCCCATCAGGCAGCTTTCTAGAACCAGCAGTTAATAGAGAATCATCAATCTTCATTAATAGGAAAAGTTTCCACATGAGGGTTCCCCATACCAATGAAATCACAGTTCCATATAAAAGAAACAAAAAACAAAAGCAGAAACCAGCTTTCAATATGATTCTGAATGCATAGATAAAAATTGAATGGAGATACATGAAGTATCAGAGAAACCTGTTGTGTCCACTTTCAGCTAAAATATTGCAGATATGCTTGAAATAACTATGCATAAAAGTTTGACTCTAAAGCCCAACAATGAGCAGCATGAGTGGAGTGCTACCAATTGCTGTCATTAGTATAATAGTTAAAGGTCTCTGTTCTGATCCATTGCCTGAAAGGGTGTTGAATTTGGAGTCAGCAAAAGACTACCCTTAATATTTACCAGTATAATCTTGACTGTTTTCTCATCTGTAAAATAGGGATAATAATTTTTATAGTACCTACCTCACAGAGTTTAAGAATCAATAAATTGGTAAATGTTTATTAAGAACTAAGCTAGGTGTTAAGAATGCAAAGACAATGAAACCATCATTGCTCCTAATAAGTTGATGTTCTAAAGGGGAGAACAACATACATGCATACAGATAAACAGAATAAATACAAATAAATGGGAAGTGGTTAATGATGAGGTGATTTAGGAGGAAAATATGTTAGCAGCTGAGGGATAGGATTGAGCTTTTTCTTTTTAAAAAAAAACTTTGGAAATTTAAAAGTGCTATGGAAATATTAGTAATTAGTTTTAATTATTCTCCATAACAAATCTTTTCAAAGAATCTTTCTGTCATACCACAAATACAAACTTTAAAATATTACTTAACACAACCCGACTGAGCTGAAACCAGACTAACATTACAGACCAAACTTTGCCATGTTTACCCAGATACAACTTTGATTTATAAAAACCTAAGAACAAAATTTTTGGTAGATGGCACCATTCCAGATTTCCATAGTAGATAAGCTACATTTAATGGAAAGTTTTCAGAGATCTAGCTGAAGAGATCAAAGTCATGGGTGGGGGGGGGGGGAAATGAGATGCACATCATCTTTACTGTCTTATCTGCTATCATATTTATGCCAAGTGAATTCTATAGACTACAAGTTTAAATTCTAAAATTTTCATTTAATTACAAAAAGTAGTTATTTTGTCCATAGAACACAGAATATAAAAGAATAATAACAAGATCACAACTTGTACCAGGGTTATTCCTATCATCTGTACCCCACAAAAATGTATGAATAACAACAGCACAAATATGTAAATATGTTTTGTTGTTGTTTTGTTTTTTGGGCTTTTTTTTCCCTGAGGCTGGGGTTAAGTGACTTGCCCAGGGTCACACAGCTAGGAAGCGTTAAGTGTCTGAGACTAGATTTGAACTCAGGTCCTCTTGAATTCAGGGCTGGTGTTTACATATCACCATGATATGTATGGAACATGTATAACACATCATCAAACTGTTTGCTGTCTTGGGGAGAGAGAGGAAGGAAGGGAAAAAAGTTGGGAATTCAAAATCTTACAAAAATGAATATTATAAACTAACTTTACATGTAATTGGAAAAATAAAATACTATTGAATGAAAAAAGTATGAATAAAATAATCAATTAATCACAATATCAGCACGTTAAACTATAAAAAATAATGTTTTTAATAGATGTCACTATATCAAGTACCCATAGCTTCCAAATACATGGAAGGAAAAGTAATGGATCAGATTGACTCTAAATCCAACACTTCATCAACTACACTGTGGTACCTCCATACCACTATTAACATCATAAAATTTCACTATTACAATACCTCAATCGCCTTTAAATTATGAATTATCCACTACTATATCTGGCCCCACAAACTTCCTTCCATAAAATTCCTTAGGATAATTTAATTAGAGCCAGAAGTTTTGAGTGCATATGATCAACTTACAAATGAGAAAACTGAAGCCCAGAGTTATGCATATAAAAAGTAGCAGAAACAGAATTTAAATCCAGGTGCTCTGACTTCAAATCAATCCCTCTTTCCATATTACCACATTGTGTTCTTTCTGTGCTTTCTCATTCTCACCATTAAAATGTCAATAGAATTTATACATACCTGCAAAGCATTAAGTAATGAGAAGATGATGTGGAATGCCAAAGAATCTTTTTCTATGACTATAGCTATTCCAAAGCCCCAGGTCAGTCCCAGCAATGGTGTGAGGATGGCAACATTCTTACTTATTCTCACTATAGTGGCCATTTCTTGAGCTATGGGGCTGCCAATGGAAGGTCGCTGAGTTTTTACAATAACGATTCCTACTGTGATGAAGTTCACCATTATGATGACCAAGGCTGGGACCACGAAGGCAAGTAGGGCTTTGGTATTATCCCAGTTGAGCCAACAGGTCATGGGTCGCACATAGCCTTGGCCAGGTTCAGTGGCAGCAAGAGTAATGACAGCAATGATCAATGGGCATCCATATCCTACTGAGAAGGCAGAAGTCATTGCAATAGACTTTGGGAGAGTATGAAAAACAATTACGATTCCATAAAGGATGAGGAGTGCCATCACAAGCATCCAGAAAAAAACAGAAAGGTAAAAAAAGTGAATAAAAAAGGCAACAGCCACGCAACTATTATGATATTGCACTAGATTGACAAAGAGAGAAGCTACAATGAAGCCCATATCTGCCATCAAAAGCGTGGCAGCAATATTCACAATGCAAATGTGGCGTAAGTATGAGATCTCTGTCTTTGTTACCTGGTGCCAGACTATAACCTCAATAACCAGGCAAAGAATTAAGCTACCAATTGAGATACCCAAGCCAATATACATGATGTAAAGCAGAACGGGGCTTTCAGGGACATGGGGTGACATAAGAATTGAGAAAGAAGTAAATCTCTTGCTCGATTGACAACTACAAAGAGTCTGGTTCAAGCTATCCAGGGCCATTTCACAGGCTTCCTCATCCCACTTATTTTCTGTCGGGTGCCAACCAACACACTGGGTTCTGCCATTTCTAGATTTGTTAATCTTCTCAAAAACCAGTGAGATCCTTTGGAGCTCCTTGGGCAAGATGACAGATAGAATGAGCCCGTTCACAGTGACATTTTCAAAAAAGGTGGCTTCCAAGATGGCCCCTAGTGTAGGGAAGGCAATGCTGATGGCTTGGGAAGGTGAGGGCAGCTTCTGAAGCTCTTCCTGTGGGAGAAGCACCATGCCAGTGACTTTATTGTCAGTATCATTCACCTTCATGGAAAAACTCAAAGTTTCTTTGGGGGTGTCTTTTGATATGCTGATGCCCAGAATGTGAACGAATTCTTCTGATATGTCAAGGGAACGCTTACTTAGGAAAAAGTTCTTCACAAATGAAATCATTGACTGCAACAGGATAGAGCAACTCCTTCTTTCAGGAATGAAGGTCCAGTGTGAGATACTTCTACTGTCCAGAATATGATTTGCTATGATGCTGTAGCTCTAAAAAAGAACATTATAAGTTAACAAGTTAATGGTAGCAACAGCAACAACAATAGATGTTTCTAAAGCACTTGAATATTTGCAAAGTACTTTGCATTTGTTGTCTACCTTGAGCCTCTCAAAAAGCTTGGTAAATAGTACTGTGAGTATTATTGTACCCATTTTGTAGATATGGAAATTGAAACCCAGGGAAGTAGCTTGCTCCAAGTCACACAAACTACTAAAATATTTGAGCCAAAATCGGAATTGGAATTCTTACTCCAAGTCCAGCACTGTATTCTTCACATACTTCTCCAAAGCCAGCATTCTTCCCACTGAACCAGCTAGGTACAACTAAATGGCACAGAAGAGAGAGCCTGGATCCAGAATCAGAAAAAACTGAGTTCAAATCCAGCCTTAGACATTTCCTCACTGTGTGACCCTGGATAAATCACTTAGCCTCAATTTCCTCATCTGTAAAAGAGGCATGATAATAATAGGTTTGTTGTGAAGGGGAAATGAGATAATGTTTTTAAAGCATTTTGCAAACATTAAAGCAATATATAATTGCTAGCTGTTGTTGCTCCTGCTGTTCTTATGATCCTGCATTTCTCATGATTGCACAGCTGTGTCCTTTTTATGTTATACAATATGGTTCATGTTCCATGATCATAGGGGCACTAGTGGATAGAGTGCCTAGAGTCAAGAGGACATAAATTCAAATCTAGCTTCAGACACTTCCTATCTGAGTGATCTTGATTAAACAACTGCCTTAGTTTCCTCATCTATAAAATGAAGGAAATGGTAACCACTCCAAGAAAATCCCAGATGAAGTTATGGAAGGCTGGACACAACTGAAATGATTCAACAATAGCCATGATCATATTTAGCCTAATTATTGAGTAATATATTTTTGGAAATGTTTAATTCTTTTCCAATCATGTTATATAGAAGAGTGCGTGAGCATGTATCAGAGGGATTATAACTATATCTAGGTAACTGAGTGGATAGAGTGCTGAAGCTGGAGTTTAGAAGACCTGAATTTAAAATCTGCCTCAAGTCACCTTACTATTTGTTTAAGTTTCCTCAAATGTAAAAAAGGGATAATAATAGCACCTCCTTTCTAGGATTGCTGTGAGGATCAAATAAAATAATAAATGTAAAGGGTTTAGCATAATGCCTAGTACATAGTAAGTGCTAAATAATTATTGGCGGTTGTTATTATAATCATTTGTGGAAAAAAAATTTTAGATGGTGCCAGTCTCAGATATTTAATATTTACTAGTTGTGTGATTATAGGCAAGTTACTTAACCCCAATTGCCTTGCCAACAGCAACAACAAAAACTACCATATAGGATATTTGAAGCAATATGGCGAGTTATCTCACAAATTCCTCTCATTCCAGATATATTATATCCAAATTTTGGAAAATATGCAAGGTGACACACCTGCATCTTAACTTCATCAACATCTTCAGACAACACTCTTGAAATATTATGCAACAACTCCACAATGATTTCAATGTTTCCTGATATTTGCGGAGAATTTTGAATGCCTTTAAGTATGCAAGAGAAATCCTTTGGACATCTGTCCATCACAGCATCACTAATAGTTTCATAATTTGTCGAAGGTGTATTTACATAGATGTTGGTGATTGGGTCCTAAGAAACAGAAAAGGGGAAAAAGCACAACACACACATTTATGGTTAGATAATTAAAAACATTCCTGTTTATTTTTGCCATTTCAACTTCATTTCTACTGTTCCAGGATCATATTAAAAGACTAAGTTACTTGAAGAAAATAGTGATAAGCAAAAGGAACTCTGAGGAGAGTTCAATTGGGATATTGGTTAAAAAGAATAATAGAAAAAAAAGAGATCTGGACTTTTGGATGGTAATCTTATGCATCTCTTCATTGAGACATTGGAATAGTAGAACACTAATTCATTGCCTGGGATTCTTTATTGAAGTGTCTTCAACTGAAAATAGTAATCTAATCAGCTACCCTGATCACCATTCCTATCATTCCCTATACCATATAGTTACCACTGCCTACATGTGTGATGTCCTTCATTAGAATTATAAGTTCCTAGATTTCTCACTATTTCTCACCACCACTACCTCCTACCAGAGCCAATATGTTGTTAAGGTTTGTCATTCCCACCTTTACGATCCTCCTTCTCTCTCCTGACGCTACCACCACTGTAGCATAAGCCCTCCATTATCTGATGCCTAGATTATTTATTATAACTGTCTGCTGGTGGATCTGAAAGCCTCAACTCTTTTTCCATTCCAATTCATGCTCCAATCAACTATTAAAGAGATTTTCCTAAAGTGCATTTCTGATCAAGTCATGCCCCTCAATAATAAGCTTCAGTGGCTCTCTAGTTATCTCCAAGACCAAATACAAAATCCTGTGTTTGGTATTCAAAGTTCTTTATAACCTATCCATCTCCTACCTTGCCAGTCTTCTTACATGTTACTGCCTGACATGTCTCCTGACTGTTCCATGGACAAGACTCTCCATCTCTTGGTTCTGGACATTCTTATCTGGCTGCCCTCTGCCCCCCATGCCTGGAATGTTTTCATTCCTCCATTAAACTACTGACCTTCCTGGCTTCCTCTAAGTCCCAACTAAGATCCCACTTTCTACAGGAAACCTTCTTCAACTGTTAATTAATTCCAGTGTCTTCCCTCTATTAATTATTTCCTATATATACATTGTTTTCTATATATTTGTTTTCATGTTGTCTGCTCCATTAAATTCCTTTAGGGCAGGGTATGTCTTTTGTCTCATTTTGTATCCCCAGCACTTAGCATAGTGCCTGGCATTAGGAGTCACTTAATAAATGTTTCTTGATTGATTAATCCAATCTCACTTTTGTATTTATATTCCCAGACTCTTAACAGTGGCACATTATAAACACTTAATAATTTCATTTATAGTAAAAAATTATCATTATTCATAGAGCAGAAAAATTCTGCATAGTTCATCAAGCAACAGGGAGTGAAAAAGAGAAGTATTTCAAATAACCAAAAATGAAAATTGAAAAGATTTAGATTTTTATTTTTTGGGGGGGAATAATAACTAATTTTATCTTGGACAGATAATGCACACTGACATGATTTAGATCCAGAATTGAAGAGGAGGAAAATAGTGGGCTGCAAATAGATCTTAAAGGAGGGAAAGAGATCCATATGGGCAAAAATGTCTGTGGTAGCCCTTTCTATAGTGGCTAGAAACTGGAAACTGAGTGGATGTTCATAAATTGGAGAATGGCTGAATAAATTGTGGTATATGAATGTTATGGAATATTATTGTTCGGTAAGAAATGACCAGCAGGATGATTTCAGAAAGGCCTGGAGAGACTTACATAAACTGATGCTGAGTGAAATGAGCAGAACTAAGGGATTATTATAGATTATTATACATATGATAAATTCTGAAGGACATGGCTGTCTTCAACAATGAGATGATTCTAATCAGTTTCAATTGTTCTAGAAAGAGGACTGTGGGAACTGAGGTGTTTCACAACATAGCATTTTCACTTTTTTTGTTTCCAAGAAGAAAATTGAGGTCTCTGAAAGCATTACATTTTTCCAAGGGTAATCTAGCCCACTTTTTTCTTTTTTTTTAAATTAAAGCTTTTTTTTTTTTTTCAAAACATATACGTGGACAATTCTTCAACATTAGTCCTTGCAAAACCCGCATTCCAATTTTCTCCTCCTTCCCCCACACCCTCCCCTAGATGACAAGTAGTCCAATATGTTAAACATGGTAGAAATATATTTAACATATATATTAGTCCTAATTCTGCCATGATCTTGAAGACGTCATTTTCCCTCTTCAGGCCTCAGTTTTACTGTCTCTAAAAATGACCTCTATATTATAATATAGAGGACAGAGTATTAGATTTAAATTAAAGAATTTAGGTTCAAATCACTTACAGTTTAACTTCTGTGGGCTTTTCTTCAATGGGGAAAGAATTAAACTGTTTAATCTCAAAGCTTCCTTCCAGACTCAGGTTTATGCTCTCCATCACTAGTGTCCACGAACTCTTTGTAGCTCTCAGTGTCTTTGAGTCTTTCTAGTAGCAGATTTCAGATCACGCTAAGCAAGTCCTTGCTTATATGTAAAAATGTTCTTTTCTTCTTGTAGAAACTAAATCTTCTCCAGCATAAGATTTATGAGGGCTTTCCCTGTTCTGCCATAGTTTTTTTATTTATAATAATTTGTCATATATATGTACACACGTACATATATATATATATATATATAAATTTATTTGCTATATTCTTGGACAAGTTCCTCTCCTGACTCTCCTGGTAAGATTTCATGCCTTCTTTTAGTACATATTCTGATGGCCATTCTAGTGAGCATAGGGGTAGGAAATATAGCTTTGAATGTCCTTCGGGAATTAACTTTTGCCATATAAATCTCAATGATTTTGTCTTATTCCATTTTTTTCGATGGAGTTGAAAAAGAAAGTTATCCCAAGCCATTATCCCTAAAATAGTTTCTTTATATTTCATGTTCCATGGACAATTATACAGTTAGATAAAATGATTTGTTTTGGTTAATTGATTAAAAGTTTGGGGATGTAAATCTATCTTCTCTAGACATTGAAATTACCTTTGGAATAACTTGAAAAACAGAAAGGATAAATATGTGCTTTTTCCTGTTTCTATTTGGTTTTGATTATTTTTCTGGTAGAAGAATTTTTAAAGCTCTTCATTCTATGTAGTTTGCAGATTGTGAGGGTTTGATAAACAACACATTCAAAATGTTTTAAATTTTTATTGGTCTCAATTTTATGTAGTCTCTGAAGAATTAAAAAATGAATATCACAGTAAACAAATGCTGAACAGGCAGCATATAGTTTGAGGAATTTCAAAAGTCAGAAATAAAAAATGTCATCAGGGAAAAGTATTAAAAAAGAAAATGAGCGGGTTATATATGAAGGGTAGTACAGATGGACACTCTGAGTGTTCCCTTGGTAACTTTAAAATGCCTGGAAAAAGTGTTAAAGTATTTCTAGTATGTTGGATATTTTCCCTGTAGCAACTTTATGGGACAACAGACACAAAAGTTGCACAGATCAGTAGGTATGGATTGGTTGCATATAATCTCATTAGAAGAAACTTCCAAATTTATGAGATCAAGGTTTATTTATATATTTTAGTTCTGCACAACATTGTGAACAATAGTGTTTTTCTTTCTGTGATAATGCCCTAGTTTTATTGTTGTTCAGCTGTTTCAGCTAAGTCCATATCTTTGTGCCCCCTTTGAGGTTTTTTTCAAATCTGATCTCAGGTTACTTACCAGGTGTGTGACCCTGAGCAAGTCAATCAATCTCTTCTCACTTTAATATTCTGGAGTGAGAAATGGCAAAATATTCTAGTATCTTTGCCAAGAAAATCATATAGAGAGTATTGTCATGACCATGGGGTCACAAAGAATTGTACATAACTGATCAACAACAAACACTATGTTAAGAACTTAATGTTAACTCATTTGATCTTCACAACAATTCTAGAGTTTATTTATACCACATAAAGGATATTGAGGCAGACAGAGGCCATGCTGCTATTAATATTTGAAGCTGGATTTGAACTGAGATCTTCCTGAGAGTATTTTATCCACTGCATGCACAAAGCAGTTATGGCTATCACATAACAAAAAAAGGAACAGCATCTTAGTGAATTTATGTAAAACAATCATCTTCTTGCCATTACTTCCTGATTTTCTTTGTAATGTATCCCCCTGACTCTGTGCAACTTGACTTTGGACCACAACTACAAAGTCTTTTTACTTCAACACTTCCCTAGTCATTGGGTTTGGTTGGCTACCTTATGAATTCCTCTTGGTTTGGCAAAGCTTTCTACTAAATCTTTCTGATCATGATTTAGATCCTAATCTTCTCCCTCAAGAGAATTCTTTCCTTTATGACCTATTAATTGATCCCTAATCACCAACAAGCTAAACTTCATCCTCTCCCTAGGGGCCAAAGACAGACATTCAACAGAATTAGGTAAAATAGTATATGAATAAAAAAGTGGAAGAAACGAGAAAAGAAAATAATGAAAATTCAAGTACTTATAAATATGTGACTAATGGAAAATTGGTATAAATACAAGTTATCCTAAAATTATTGATGGAGTATTAAGCTATATTTTGCTTACTGCTAAAACAATACATATATCTTTCTGGAGAGATGGGTAAAGAAACATAGGCTCCTTCCAGGCTTATTACTGTGTCAGTTAAGTTATATGGAGGAGGGAAAATTGTTGTTTATCTGAAAAGTTAAGGACTCAGCCCTGAATTATTGACCAGGTAAACTTTGTGAAAAGACAAAAGCTAATCTCAAGTATTATGAGCCAATGCCATTCAGGCCCTTTGCCTTTTTTTTTTTTTTTTCAGACAATACTCTATAACTTAAATTTGTAATTTAAAAAAGACTTTTCAACAAGAACAAGAATATTACCTCAAAAATGGTGGAGATATTAAGAGTTCTGCAAGTTTCTGTGGATTTCCGCCATTTTTTATTCTTGCATAAAAACCCTATGTTCCCCTCCAGCCCTGGAGAGCAGTTCTGAAAGCAGTGGGAATTTTCAATACAAGGGACTTTACAATCTGTTGGGACAAGAAAATGGAAGAGTATCATCAAGAAAAGGCCAACGAATTAGTTCTAGATCTACTACTAAAAGGGAAGAGAAGGAAATAAACATTTATTTAGTGTCTTCTCCATGGCAGTTACTGCACTACACACTTTTGATCTTTACAATTCTGGAAAACAGATGCTATTACTATCCCAATTTTATAATTGAGGAAACTGATGTAGCAAGGAGACAAATGACTTGTCCAAAGTCACACAATTAATAAGTATCTAAGGTCAGATTTGAACTCAGACCTTCCTGATACTAGTTACAGCACATTATCTACTTTACCATTAACTGCCTAAGTTATGTGAATTTGGACAAGACATTCCACATCTCTGAGCCTCTAAATGAGAAGCTGGGACTAAAGTCCATTCCAGACTGAATAATTGAAATGATTGACCAGTTTGAAATTCTATATTGGGCTATAAAGAGAGAATTACAATTCTTACCTTTTGTTATTTCACTTATTTTGACTCTGATCATTCATATTAAAGAAATGATTCCTAAAGCAGAGGAGGAACAAGCCTGGGGTCATACAAGAAAAGTCTGGATATATATATATATATATCTTCTGTCTGGAACTTCCAGACACTTTCTGCTGCTATTCTTAGGTACATTGATTTCTTGGATGGGGAAAATACAAAGATTGAGAAGAACTCTACAAAGACAATGGAGGTAGAATTCCAGCCAATAGCATGATGGTAAGTGTTTATCAATCAGCTTTCAAAAAAATTATGTATGTACAAGACATTTTAAATTTAATCTTTGTTATTAACATTTTATCCAATACTTTCTATATTATATATCTATATTATGCACAAAATAACAGAGCATGCCCTGATCTGTATCATTCGAAATTTCTATACTAAAAATGCAACAGTTAATTCTTATGAGCTGGTATGAATTGGCTCAGACACATTTCTTGTTGTAGCTGAGGTGATGCTCCAAATCATAGAGTTTGGAGCGCACCAACAAGTATGACTCCCTCATTTTATAGATGGGAAAACTGAGGGCCAGAGAAATTAAAAAAAAAAATGATTCTCTCAGGTCACATAGGTGGCAGCATGCTCAGGCTTCCCATCCCAATATTCTAATTTAAAAACCAGGGCTCATCCCATCTCCAGCCTGACTGACACTTAGGAGAGTCTATCAGAAACTTCAGGGTCAAACAAGAGCAAATGTTACAGTGCTTCAAACTTCTTGCCTGTTCCCCAATCCCTTTTCCCTCTTCCTGGTTAGACAACGACAAGAGGAATTCCTGTGTTCTTCTCTACTGTGACCTTGGGAACTGGACAGTACCTAAGTGCATTCGTATCACTTGGATGAACCAGAAAGCATCAACTATAACAGTAAAATGGATTGTCTTGAGGATCAATTAATTAATAATTTCAATTAACATACCTTGTGTTCTGCTACTCGTCTGCACCTTGTCTTTATTAACAACCTAGAGGAAAAATAAATGAAATCAGGTTAAAATTGCATTATTTAAAAGGCAACTGGATATTTAACTCTAGGCATAAAACAAAACTACTTCTACTTTCTATTACTTTTGTGGAGCAGCTTTCCGTGGAACTGAAAAAAAAAATGAGACATGGCTACCATAGCCAGATTTTCTTTCCTACCTTTCTAAAATTTATTGCTTTGCAACTCAAAACAGTATAATGAAAAGAACATTGGTCTTAAAGTCACAGAATCTCAGAATCAAAGAAGCTAAAAACTAAAATGAAGTTCAAAAACCACCAATTCCTTTTATTTGTTCCTCTAACAAGTGATGACCAAGCATCAATGCCTCTAATGATAAGAATATAACTAATATCAGTAGCTAGTTAGCATTTATATTACACTTTAAAGTTAGCAAAGTATTTTACAAATTTTTTCACAACCACCCTAGAATAACTATATTCTTATTATTTCTTTAACATTTTCAAGATGAAGAAACTAAAACAGACAGAGAATAAGTGACTTGTCAAGGGTTAATCACACACCTAGTAATTGTTTGGAGCTAGGTTTGAACTCAAGTTTTCCTGATTTCACTATACTACATGGCTGCCATAATGAAAGGAAAGCCATTGACTCCTTAGCAGCTTATCTCAGGATAGGTCTATTTGTTCATTTTTGTTCTGCTTTATTTGTTTGGAGATCAAGCTTAAATCTGCCCCTCTACAACTCCCAACCTCTTGCTTCCAATTTGTCCCTGTGAGACCAAGTAAAACTAATATAATTTTACTCTCATATATATACATCCCTTTGATCTCTTCTCTTTTTCTTTTTTTCTTTTCTTTGCTCCTTTCTTCTGTCTTACCTTCTCTTTACATTTTTAGTTCCTTCAAATGATGTCCCAGCTAATAGTTTCATTGTTGTTTAGTCATTTTTCAGCATGTGCAATACTGTGTGAAGCTATTTGGGTTTTTCTTGGCAAAGATATTAGAGTGGTTTTGCCAGCTTATCGTGCTTCCCATTTAAAATTACCCCTTTCAAGGTATTTCTTAAGAACTTTAGAATCAATTGTATGTCATGGGAGACACTAGCACAGACTCTCCCAGCATGGTGTGCTCTTATAAAAGGTGCTGTGCTCTGTGAGCAAAGCAGAATTGAATTAGCTCAGAAGAAACATGAGATGCACAAAGTTAGAGAATTCACCTCAAATATTCCTAGGGACTATTTGTGTCCAATTCATGGCAGAGCACTCTGAGCTCATATTGGTCTGACCAGCCACAATCAGACACACTAACTCAATTCTAACATAAAGACATCATTTTGGTCCTCTTCAAGGATGAAGGACAACAACCAACCACCTTGTATTTGATTGGTATATATTTACCATTTAGTTGAGTTTATATATATGGTGAGAGAGAAAGAGAGACAGACAGACAGACAGAGACAAAGAGAGAGAAATATAAGCCCCATGAAGGCACTAATCAATCATTTAACCTATGTATTATTTTTATACCTAATATATAGCAAGCAGTACTGTAGATGTTTAAAAATGCTTAATTGATTAATAACTGATTTGTTATGGAATATTCTTGATTGCTTTCTTGTCATTCTGGTTCATTCTTCATTGGAAAAGTCCCAATTCATCTGTATTTTTCCTGAAGTACAATATTGATCACAGTAAACTGGCCCACTGAGGGCAGTGGACAGCAAAACTCTTTTTTTTCAACATTCTGTCCTTTACACTTCTCAGCATAGCCAAGGAGAGCATTAGTTATTTTGACTGTCATAACATACTGTTGAGTTATATCAAAATTTATAGAATACTAAGCCCATAACTTATTTTCAGAATTTATGTCTAAAATACTTCTCCCTAAAAGTTGATATTTTGAAAACAAATATAGAATTTGACATTCATCCCTATACATTTTTATTTTATTGGACTTATTCTTCTACTCTAACCTCTTGAAATCCTTTTGGATCCATAATGCCATCTAATTATGTTAACTATTCCACTCATGTTTTATGTTATACTCATCTTTCACATACATACTTTCTCTAGCTTTATAGATCATTGATTAAACAGCTGGACATCAAGGTCCAAAGATATGTCCCTAAAGTACTCCTCAATAGAAAGAACTCTTTGCACATTGACACTGACTGAATAATAATTGCTATTTTATTCTGGTCCTTCAACTAGTTCCTAATTCACTTATTATGTTTTATCTTTCTCTCCATCTTATCAACAAACACAACACAAGACATTTTTATCAAATACTTTACTAAAATTTCAGTGAGCTATATATATACAGCAGTTTCATCATCAAAAAAATCAAATCACTTTGAGATGACTTATTCATAATGAAATCATATGGTCTTTTAGTAGGGACCATTTCATATATTATTCCCTTAATGATGTTTTATAATTTTGAAACAATTAGAAGACAAATTTAGTGGTCCTTAATTTGCAGGATTTATTTTATTTCCTTTTGGAATATTAGAAAAAAAATTTGTCTTTCTTCAATCCTGAGAATCTTTTCCATACTTCATAATCTTCCAAAGTTCACTGACATCATTTCTGCAATCACACCTGCCAGTTTTTCAATACTCTTGGGAAGTGATCCGGAAATACTTTATAATTATACCTCTAACACAAAAAAAATTTGTGATGCACATGGCAACATATGTATATGTTTATTCATTTACATATTATGCTCATAAGCTATTGTCCTGGCATATTGTGTACACTAAAAAATGCACAAAAATGGGCGTTAAAAATAAGCTATTACTTGTCTTTCATGTTTAAAGAGATGAATGACATAATGGTGATGATTTTACTTGCACATGAATTAGATTTAACTGATGCAAATTTGAACAAATCATCAGTTTCACTATCTTTTCCTGAGTCTTGAAGTACAAGGGTAAGACAAAAAGTAGGATGATTTGACTGGTGATGGCCTGGGAGACAATAGATGACTTTGGTGTCTTCAATGATTGAACAAATTCTAAGCACTTTACAACACCTGCTTCGGATAACTTCGTGGCCATTTGAACAAATTGTTCTCATTCACCCATTCCTCTGAGACAGTCTTCGCATGCTTGCAGTAGTTCCCCTATCTCACTGATAGATTTGAGGCCCAGAGCTTCAAACCCATCTCCTGAGACAGTTTTACCATGTGGTGGTCCTTATTCATGTTATGGTAGGTTGGTTTTTTGTTTGTTTGTTTGTTTGTTTGTTTTGGGTTTTTTTTTTTAACCACAGGTGAGAGTTGGGTGAATCAGGTGAACATGAAAGGTGATTAAGTAGACCTGAAAAAAGCTCAGCAAGCCCTCAGAAGTTCTGGTCCTCCCAAAAACTTCATACATGCCAAAAGGATAAAATAAAGATGAAATCAGTGATAGTTTTTTTTTTAAATAATTCTATTTTGATGACCAAAAAGAGGAGCTGAGTTTCTATCCCAATTCTGATACCTATTAGTTATATAACCCCTGGTAAATCCCTGAAGCCTCAATTACCTTACATACAAAATGGTAATGAAAATACTTATAGTATCTAATGCATATGACTGATGAGATGATAATGCTTCAGCTGCTATTATTCAATATCTTCAAGAGGATTGCAGTAGCATCTATAGGCTCAAGTCTGGCCATATGATCCACATAGCCAACCCTCAACTTTTTCTCAAAAATTAGTTTTGCATTGCCAACTATCTGCAGGACATTTCAACCTTGATGTTCACCATCTCACAATTAATATATCCAAAATGCATCTCGTTATCTTCTCCATTAAATCTCTCCTCCAGACTTCCCATTTCAAATGAATGCACTGATTATTCTCTATAATGTCCATGAAAACTCTAGCTTTTCTTCATCTCTCATTCTTCATCTCTCGAAAAATCAGGTACCAGTCTTCCTGAGTTTACTTTTATAACAACTCTCACATCAATCCCTGCTCTCCATTCACACGGGCACTATTGTAATAGGTTCTTAGTCTTCCTGCTTCAGTTTCTCCCTTCCCCAAACCATCTTCCATGCAGCTACTAAAATCATCTTCCTAAGATATAAGACTGGTCAAGCCATTTTGCTATTCAAAAACCTTCCATGGTTTCCCAATGTCTCTAGGATAAAATACAAACTTCTTAGGTTTCACAATCTGGCTCTAATTTATCTTTTTAGATTTATTTTATGTTATGTTTCTTCCAAAAATTTGTCATTCCAGCCAAACTAAACTAAAAGCTCTTTTCCAGACATGACATTCCAACTTCCTTCCTTCTTCATGCCTAAATAAATGCTTGGAATGGAATCTTTCCTCAACTCTGCCACTCTAATGCCTTATTTTCACTAAAGACTAAGTGTAGATATCATCTCCTACATGAAGCCTTCTCAGATGTCCTCAGCTATTAGTGCTCTCTTTCCTCCCTCCAAATTATCTTGCATTTAATTATCTATATACATAATATAATTTTAGTTTTTTTATCCTGAACTTAACAAATGTCACATAAATGAAAATTTCTATATGTAAAATAAAATAGGAAAAGAGAATTGTACACTATATTTTAAATATCTTTTATATGTGCTCCATTAGGGTGTAAACTTCTTAAGGAGAACTTTGTTCCCTTGCTTAATCCCAAAACTTTGTACAGTATCTGTTACATAGCATTTAATATATAAGTGAATAAACATGTCCTTTTATAATATGTGAATATATAATGAATGGACATTAAACATATACATATATTGGATAATTAAATATCAATATAAAATAAATCATTAATGAATGATATATAAATTGCTATTTTTTTACATATGTGTATATAGAAAAATAGTGAAAAGATATTTATTAAAAATCTCCTACTTGTCAGGCACTATGCTAAATGCTGAGAATTTTTTTTTTTTAAGTACAAAAGACAGTCCCTGCCCCAATAGAGCAATCTAATGAGGAAACAAGAAGCAAATAAATATATGTAAATAAGTCATATTCAGGATAAATAGGAAATAATTAAAAGATAGAGGGGCTAGAAATAAGAGGGATTGAGAAATACTCCTTTTAGAAAGATAGGGAAGTCAATAAGTAGAAATGAAGTGGGAGAATGTTCCAAGAAAATAAATTCCTGGAATCAAGAAATGGAATGTCTTGTTCTTAAATACAGACAGAAGGCCAATGTCACACTGGATTAAAGAATACATGGCAGGAATAAGGTTTAAGAATACAGGAAAAGCGAAGGAATCAGTTATAGAGGACTCTCAATAACAAATATTGTATTTGATGTTGGAGGAAATTGGCAATCACAGAAGTTTATTACGTAGAAATCTGAACTTTTAGGCAAATCAATTTGCTGGATGAATGGAGAGTGAATTGGGATGGGGAAAAATTTGAAGCAGGCACACCCATAAAGGTATGTATGTGTGTATGTGTATGTATATATGTAAGTGTTAATATATACATACATACACATGTGAATATGAGTGTTTACATACATATATATATTTATAGTGTCTCAAAACTCTTAGTTCAGTTTTAAGCTTTAATAACTCTAGATGTATAAATACTACAAAATTACTCCCCCAAAATTGAAAAGTTAATAAAAATTTTAAGATATTGTTATATTCCTCATTAAAATTTAACTCATCCTTTATATCGGGCTATTTATCACTCTAGTTGATTTTTAAACTTTGTAAAACTTTCATCAGATGCTGCTCAAAGCCTTAAAAGAGTTGTATCTGTAATCCAATCTTGAGATAACCCCCCAAAAATAAAATTTATGTATGTATGTATATATATATATATATATACCAGAGTTTTTTATGTGATTCATAAGAAAAAAAATCTAAAAGATAGAGCTGATAAATGAAGTGGTTAGGAAAAAGGGCATCCTCTATCAAGCATCATACATAAAAGTGTCACAGATGCAATACATTATTGTTTAAGAAATTTAAATAAACATTTGAATTTTTTTGTAAGTTTATAGCTTTTATATTCCTGAAGTTATTAAGTCTTAAAAATGGGAACCTTTGGGATACTTATAAACCTGTCTTGCTTATCCATATTTCTTTTTGGCCACTTTCTGTTCTCTTCTGTTTATATTTAAAAATTTTCAATGCCCCTCTTTTTTCTTTTTTGCCTAGCCTTTCAAGCCCTTATCCTGTCTCAAAGTGAAGTGGGAGAGGGAGGTAGGAAGGGAAAAATGAAGAAAAGGAGGGAGGGAGGAGGAAAGGGAGAGAAGAAAGACCATGTCTGAAAATATGTATTCAACATGTTGCATAAAGTATGTCATCAAAGAAATATAGATGAAAAATGATAGACCTGCTCCACAGTGAAAGGAATTGCCTGCATAAGAATCTTATGTAGAAGGGAATGAAAGGAAGGCCTCCAGTATAGTGGTTGGACTACCTGTAATGAATTCTGGACGAGATATCCAGAACAGTAGCCATAAATATAAAGGAATAGATGGCTTATAAAACTTCATCAACTGGAGAAAATATTTGACATAGTCAGACCTGTATTTTAGGAAAATCCCTTTTGCAGGTAAATGAAAGATGAGTTCAAGTGGGGCAACTTTTAAGATTGGGAAACAATGGCAGTTAGGGCAGATGAGAGATGAGTAGAACTTAAACTAGGATGATGACCCAGTGAGCAGAAGGAACAGGAGAGGTGGGAGAAATATTATAGATACAAAAATTATGAGATTTGGCAAATTGTGACAAGTAGAAGATGATTCATGGATGACTAAAAAGATAGTGATGCTCTTTAATAAAGATGTTTGGAAGAGGGGGTGGATATTATGGGAAAGATAATGTAATGAGATCTGTCATACAGATCAGTGCAAATAATAATGAGTTTATCATTGTTCTGCCTGAATGACTCTCTCTGTCTTAGGAAAAAAAAAAAAAGAAAAAGAAAAAGGAAGCTCTTACTAAGGGCATGCACATCCTTTAAAGCTCTTACTAATCATTTCCCTAGAACTCCCTGGTATCTGCCACATTTATGTTGTTAGGAAGTGGGGGAAGGGACAAGAAGAAAGAATTTCACCTTCTCAGTTCATGGACACACTAAATTATAACCATATTGAGAGGCTCACAGATGATAAAGATAGAGGTAGAAGAGGGTAGAATGGGAAGTATTGAATAATCATGGATAAAATGGATAATGTAATAATTTTAGAGAAAAGCCTTTAATTGACTATTATGAGGGATGATATATGAGATGCAATACAGATACCAACCTATATTGTTATTTAAACCTCTAACAATAGAATATCTAATATAATCTGCTTTATTTTTTAAATTATATTAACCAAGGGTTTATCTATTTTATTGATTTTTTTCATAAAACCAGCTGTTAGTTTTATTTGTTAGATTAATAGTTTTCTTTCTTTCAATTTTATTAACATCTCCTTGCATTTTAAGAATTTCTAATTTGGTATTTAATTGAGGATTTTTAATGTGTTCTTTTTTTAGTTTTTTTTTTTGTTTTTTGTTGGGTTTTTTTTTTTTTGGTTGCATGCTCAACTCATTGATCTTCTCTTTCTCTACTTTATTCATGCAAGCATTTAGAGATATAACATTTCCCCTAAGATCTGTTTTGACTGTATCCCATAAATTTTGGTATATATCTAATATAGTCTAGCATGAAGTGGCATAAGGAAAAGATACGTGTGCACGCCCCTAATACTGAACCATTTTTGCTCATATCCCAATCCCTTTTGCCAACAATATTATAAACATCTTGAGCACAATATTTTTCCTCACATCTTCCAAGTTCTTTAACTTACCTCTTGCTCCCCTGAAAGGCACAATAGATACCAAAGCCACAAAATATACCCCTAATACTGTTTGTTATTGTTGAATGAATGAATCCTAATTTCTGCATATATGATTAAGATCCACCAGTTGGAGGAGGTATATAAATATATGGTTGCTTCAAATTTTACCCTCTCCTCAAATCTTCGCAAGTAAGATGGAGTATTACAATTGTTTTTTCTTTCTGATGAGAATTTAAAGATGTTCCCTAAGTCCTGGAATATTATGTTAAGTCCCTGGCATCATATTTTAAAAAGTATATTTCTAAATTGGACCGAATCAAAAAGAAGACAACCAAGGTGATATGGAAATCAAAAGCCATACCAAATGGGAGTCCATTGAAACAACATGGGATATTAATTTAGAAAGATGACTAGATGGAACATTATAGCTGTCACATGTAAAAATTATCAGACTTGTTCCAATTGACTCCAGAAAAGCAACAGATGCAAGTTGCAAGTTTCAAAGAGGAATATTTTAGGCTTTCTAGAAGGAAATTTTTCCTGATAATTTAGAGCTTTCCAAAAGCAGAATGGGGTATCTTAGTAGATAGAGAGTTCTTCCTCAATGGAAATTTTTGATAAGAAGTTGAGTGATTATATGCCAGGGATGTTATAAATGTTATGAACTATTGAAATACTGGTTGGACTGGATGATCTCTAAGATTTATTTTAGTTCTCTATTAAGCTTTTGGGGCCTGCAACAGATTGGCAAAGTTGATTTTTTAAAAAGTAAAAGGACAAATGTTGGAGAGGCTATGGGAAAATTGGCATATTAATGGTGGAGATGGAAATTAGTCCAGCCATTCTAGAAAATAAATTGGAATTATCTCCAAATTATACTCACCTGTGCATGGAATAGAGAAAAAGGAAAAGCACTAGTATGTAAAAAAGTATGTGTAGCAGCTCTTTTTATAACAGGAACTGGAAACAAAGAAATGCCTACCAATTGGTGAATGATATATGAACAAACTATGGTATATGAATGTAATGGAATACTATTGTAATGAAAGAAAGGGCAAAAGAGATGATTTCAGAGAAACCTGGGACAACAGGTATAAAATGGAAGCAGAGCCAGGAGAACAATGTATATAATACCTACATCATTTCAAAGATAAAACAATTTGAAAGATCTACAAACTCTAATCAACACAGTGACCAATCATAATTCCAAGGACTGATGATAAAGCAGATCACACTTTCTGACAGGGTGCAGCGTAAGATATATGTTTATGGGCATGGCTTACATGGGGATTTTGTTGTTGTTCCTATTAACAAGATTTTTTTTTTCCCCCCCAGTGGAGGTAGTGAAAAAGGCAAGAAAATACTTGTTTTTTTCTTAATTGAAAAATGTAATGAAATCAGGGTAGTCATAACTTAACCCTGCCTGACCATAAACTGAGAAGAACACCCCCAAATTCCCATCCCCATCTAGATTGTCTTACAAATATAGCAGACACTTGAGTTTCAGAATCTTACTTGACAGCAATGGCTACTAAGAACCCAGAATGAGCAATCATGAATCTGTTATTATTTGCAGTGATTTGTATGACATATTATTACATTATCTTTCCCTTAAAACCTACTCCTTTTCCAAAAAATTAAAATGAAATTTGGGATTCATCCAGACCTAAGAGGAAATTAGACAAGAACATAAGTATAGTTGTAGTCACTCTCTTCAGATTGTTAAATTCAGGGTCCATTCATTTATCAGTGTCAGTAACATTTTAAAAGTGAAAATATTATGCACATAAAAGATCAAGAAAGACATGGAATTCTGGACCCCACACTGATGTTTCCTCAGAAAACACCAAAAGTCTGACCTTCTGAAGTTTACTCTGAAAACACCAAAACTGAACCTCCAAAGGAGCTCCGGTCTAGATGCAACAAGAAGAGCAGGGTATTGGGAGAATAAGGAACAAAGACTGGAAATGGTTGGAAATGGAATCTTGATAGGATTAGGTTCTGCAACACTAGTTAAGAACCATACCCAAAATAATTAAATACCTTCAATTATACTAGGAATTGAATTAGCCTCTGGATTGGTTTATTTAAATAGGCCCCAGTAAGATACATTGCATAATTCAATTCAGTTATCAGTAGGTGGAGGAAATAACATGTTGTTTACCACAAGAGATAGGAATGTTGTTCTCCATTCTCCTAGAGGACCAAGGCATCTGGAAGATGATGCTATGATGTGCAAATGAATTGGATTGAAATGTGGAAGGGCTGTGCAAAGTCACCTGCCTCACTTTCTCCTCCAGAGCCATCTGGGTCCAGTGGCAAGAAGTAGATCAGGATGACTGGAGATGGCCTTGGATGCAGGGGAAAAATTTGACTTTTTAAAGCTAAGGTAAAATAGTATATCTCATTAAAGATACACTGTATCTTTACTTGTTCTGAATGCTAGTTTGCTACAATGGACCAGAAAGACATCATTACAGATTCTCCCTCCATAATCTATGCATTACACAAAATCTCCTGCCTGATGCTTACTATGAAAACAGATTCTCAAACCTTGTTAGACTAGTTGAGCTGCTTTCAGATGGTGGAAGAAACTGGTTAGCATCCAGATTCCTTCTGAGAGACAAACAGACAGAACTACCTGGGAATGAGATCTGAAAATTCTTTATGAAAACAACTTCCACATTTCAGTCACCTTAAAGTGAAGTATTTAGAGATTATTTTATCTGTCTTCCAGCCTCTGTGCTAAGCTTAGCAACCATAACTATGGTCAGTTGAAAGGTAATGGTATTAAGTGTGGAAGCAGGGGCTCTATTATAGCTGCCAGAAATCAGGAGCCTCCCATGGTAAACCAAAAAGAATAAGGTGGTTTGAAGGACAAGACTTTGGTGTCTAATCTATGAGAAGGGAATTACTGAGGAAAGCATAAGGATTTGCTTTCTGAAATCAATTTTACCATGAGATGACTTTGGGCAAGTCACTTCTACTAGGCTGGATGATCTAGAAAAATCCTTCCCAGATCTAAAATGCTATAATTGTTATCTTTATTGTGATTTGCTTTTATTAGCTAAATGAGAAATAATTATTTCTATTAATAAAAAATGTTACAGTAATTAAATAATTCCCCACTCTTCACTCCAGAAGTAACTCTAGATAATTTATTGACTTTATCTCCTGTATCATCCACACCCTTGTGAATAATTAAAGAAGGTGTAATTATCCCTAATTTGCCTAATGAGGGCCTAGCCAGGAAAGAATAAAAGGCTAGTAAGAAAAAAGAAGTATTCACTCAATTAAAAATAAAACCCAGGTTATGGATGGTTGAGCTGGAAGGAGGACTACATGGGAGGGAAATGCCATATTAAAAAGCATACACACACATAAAAAAATATGTATATATATTTAAAAAATAGAATCCAGGAAAACTGATTTCTTCATATACATTCTGGTTCTCATAAGCCTTATTACTTCATTAAAATCTTGAGTTTCAAAATACATTTCCATGAGGGAAAACACATAGTCAACTTTAAATTAACAAAAAATTCATGCTCTAGTTTGTGAATCATCTGTGCTTTGAGTTTTTCCTTCCATTTTAATCATTTGATTTAATCATTGCTTGTTGTACTTCCATCAATAGAGGAAAGAAAGGAGTAAAATGCTCCTCCCCCCAAAGATGTGTCAAGTGTGTATATATGTGTGTATGTATATATGTGTTTTTTATGTGTGCATATGTGCATTTATATATACATACACATATATGTGTACAAATATACACATATGTGTCTCTGTATATAGATATATATATAGATAGATATAGATATAGATATATAAATATATTCAAGTACATATATTTAAATATTTCCCTTAGTTTCTGGCCCATAACAGAAATATGTAGATTTCATTTATCCATGCTAATTTCCCTAGTGTATATATAGAACTGAGAATTAGTTATAGATGTAAACATTTCCACTTAATTTAATAATAGTTTATCTGTTTAGGGGATAAAGTGAGGGAAGGGAACAAGCATTGGCAGTGTGCTAAGTGCTTTACAAGTGCTGCATTCTTTAATTTAAAAGGTATATACTTTTGAGTTTAATTAGCATTATAAACATTTTCTCTATTGTTTTCTTTTGTCTGGACAATTTACAAACAATACATCAAGCTTTTATTTATAGTATCTGCATATTAATATCCAAGATGTAAATATTTTTACTGAAAATTAAAAGTAAGCTCTCAAAAGCTGTCCATCTGGTTCCATCACACCATCTAATTGAACTTAGATCTTTTGACAATAAATCCCAGGTTCTTTCCACTCTGCTACTGTATTTCTCACACTCTCTTCTCCTTTCAGTCTTTGACTAACCTGGCATTGGGTTTTGCAGGATTCTGTGGGTTGGAGAAACACCAAGCAGGAAAGAAGAATTGCTAAGGACATTGTTTCCACCCAGCTGAATTTCTTGCTTCTGTTAGGAAAAAAAAAAGTGAGTCACTGCTTTCCAAGCTCTATACATCTATAGAAAGGCAGGTTTATAAAGAATGGATCCTAAACTTCAGTGCTCTTTCTATTTCCTTCCCTATCCAAAAAAAAAAAAAAAAATGGGCCAAGCCAAGTTCTTCAGTTCCTCTGGGAATCTGGCTTCAGGAGGAGGATGTACAGAACTGTATTAGATCAAAAAGATTGACTTTTGCTGGAGATGAGGCAGTCCCCACCCTCAAATCCCCCTCCTCTGATGTTTAATCCTTTATGATACATACCTAAAGCTGACAAGGTAGCTGACAAGCTGGCTGCACTTTATCTGACAACCAATTAAAAGAATACTGCAGATTTGAGAGGTGGAAATGACAGTATGTAGGTGAGGATAGAATATAGACTGTACCATATCTAAATGTCTGGCTACATATGAGTGTTTAGCTGTACTACATCTTCTAGACTAAGGCTTCATAATTTCAGGTCCAGGAATTCAAGAACTTGGACAGGGGACAGGGGAATTGGCTCTTTATTTTCATTAACTTCTAATTAAAAATTAGCATTTCCTTCAATTATGAATATAAACAAAAAACCATTACTTTGAGAAAGAGTTCATGAGATTCACCAAATTGCTAAAGGTTTATGTCATAATAAAGACTGAAAATCTTTGCTCTAGTCTAAATGGCTTTAAAAGCCCCTTTTGAACAGAAGGGGAGTGATAACTGTCACTTAATCCATTATTCCCTAGTTTGCAGCTAATTTACTGCATCCTATAAAAAAGGAAAAGACCAAAGGAAAACATGATCATTATTTTCAAATACTTAAAAGACCAACATTGGAATAATAAAAATAAAATGATTAATTACATTTTTTTTTAGCATTTTCAGTGTTGTGTTTGTATGTGTATGTGCACACTTACATGTATTTTGTTTTTCTTTTGAGACTAGATGTCCCTTTCTTGCCCAAGCTGGAAGAACATATTCATGGACCTATTTCCAACATAAATTGATTTGAAAGCTTTAACCTGTTATGTTATATTATATTATGTATATATATATATATATACATATATATATAGGTAATCAGAAGTATTCACAAGTGAAATAAGGCTATTTGTGTCTATTTAAGAGGGAATATTTTTCCTTTGATGAAAAAGGATTTAGTGTTAATAAAGTTTATTAATGGGGTTAAAAAAATTTCCTCAGATAAAACTGGAAAACTGGCAACATGAAAGCTATGCTATTGACAATGCTATTTCACAGATTATGAATAGGAAAAGATACAGGAGGCTCTTCATTTGTTTTATCAAATGCTCCAATTAAAAAAAAAACATTGTAAAAAAATAGAATCTACACACTTTAGAGCAATGAGCTTGATTTTGATCACAATTTTAGAGAAATTCTTAAGAATTGTTTTTTGGCGGCAACTAGGTGGTGCAATAGATTGAGCACCAACCCTGAAGTCAGGAGGACCTAAGTTCAAATCTGGTCTCAGACATTTAACACTTCCTAGCTGTGTGACCCTGGGCAAGTCACTTAACCCCAATTGTCTCAGGAAAAAAAAAGAATTATTTTAAAATTATTTAATATATTAATATCAATATATCATATTGATACATAAATATTATAAATTATATTAATAATATAATGTAGCATAAGATATATTAATGTGTTAATATTAATATTAATACTTTATAATTTAATATATTATTAGACAATTTATGAAGTGTTGCTTTTGTTTGTCATGTCTTTACCTTTTGCAAGAAAATTAAGTGCTTGGTTTATAGGTTTTGAAGGTATCCACATTGTAGTGACTGCTTTATGTTAGTTAAACTACTCTAAGAAATGACACTAATCAAAATTGATGTTTTTACTTGTATCCATGTCCCACTTTTCAGGCAGTAATTTATTTAAATTAATTGCAATGGACTTGTAATAGCTCACTAAATATGCTTGCCTTCATCCTTTCTTCAAATATATTATATAATCAACTGACTCTAAACAATCAATAGTATGACTGCACATAAAAAACTGATTCAAAAATGACTGCCACCTCACTAACCAAAAGTTTTTCATGTGTTAAGATGTGGGCAATTTCATTTTTTGTGATATTCTTCAGTATTTTTCACATCCAGTACATTCTGATTCTCTTCTTGAAGAAAGCATCCATGTTATATAGATGTGAAATTTTCATGAGATCTAAAAGTATTTGACCTCTTTCATTTCTTAGTCCCAACCACATTTCCTAACACATTTTTCCTCCATTGACTACTATACCTAATGTAGTATTGAAATAGAGTATGATATTGTTTGAATTATTCTTCATGATTTTTTCTATTTCTTTATCTTCTGAAATTTACATTAACATATAAGTTCCAATTGTGTTTACAGAAATCTTTTTTTAATTATACTCATCATGAGCACAACAAAATGACTAAAAGGACAATGAATTGATATTTCTTACTCTCTTTGGTCACCCAACTTAATTTACCCATTTTTAATCCATAGATAGTCATCCTTCCATTTACCTGCAACCTCTTCATGTCTTTTAGTTTCAGTTATAGTAAGAAGGTCAATGTGAATATTATTTAGTTCCTCTAGTAGCAATCTTTTTAATTCTTTGATCATTGGACTTTCTGCACTTAGAGAACCAAAGTTAAATTTATACTTATATATGACTTTTAAACACCCTATGTTTCCTCAGCACCACTCAGGACCTGCTTCCACAAAAACTTAAAGGAAAGACTTGTTGTTCAGTCATTTCAGTCAAGCCCAATTCTTCATGACCCCATTTGAGATTTTCTTCACAAAGATTCTGGAGCAGTTTACCATTTTGTTCTCCAGCTCATTTTACAGATGGGGAACTAAGGCAAATGGTAGTAAGTGATTTGCTCAGAGTTTCATTGATAGTATGAGCATGTCTGAGGCCAGATTTGAACTGGAAGATGAGTCTTTTTGACTCTAGGCTTAGTACTCTATCCACTATGCCACCTAGCTACTCCCAAAGTATCAGTTTTTTGGTACCAAGAAAACCAAGAAAAAGAAAGCAAAGAAAAAAATATCTTCCATCTCCATTCAGGGTCTATCATTTCTTTCTCTGGAAATGGATAGCACTTTTCATCATAAGTCCTTCAGAATTATTTTGGATCACTGTATTGCTGAGAATAGCTAAGTAATTCACTGTTGATCATTTTACAGTCTTATTGTTTCTATGTAAGCTATTCTGGTTCTCCTCATTTCACTTTGCATCAGTTCAAGTAAGTCAAGTTTTTCTAAGGGTATCTGCTCATAATTTCTTATGGCATAATAGCATTCAATCACAATCATACACCACAGCTTGATTAGCCATTCCTCAAACTGATGGACATCTTCTCAATTTATAATTCTTTGCAAATATTAAAAGAGCTGCCATAAATATTTTCTCTTTATAAAATTTAGTATATATAGGTCTTTTTCCTTTTTGGTTTTTTATCTCCTTGATTTAAAACTATAGTAGTGATATTGCTTGGTCAAAAGATGTTCATGGTAGAAATATTTCTTAAGATTTAAAACTATGTCCTTAATCAACATGTGATCAAAGGATATGAACCAACTGCTTTCAAAGGAAAAGATCTATGTTATCAATAGCCATATGAAAAAAAAAATGTAATTAGGAAATAACTAACAAAATAAATTAAAATGAAATGAAAAAATATATAAGAAAAAGAATGCAAATGTACTTAAAAAAACACTACAATTGCTTTTTTGTGATATCAAAGAACTGAAAATTGAGACTATCCCCATCAATTGGGGAGTGGCTGAACAAGGTATGCTATATAAATATGAAATAATAATATTGTACTATAAAATGATGAAGGGGATGTTTTTGGTCAAACCTAGGATGACTTGTATGAAGTGAAGCAGAATGAAGTGAGCAGGACCAGAAAAACAATACAATAAAAATAGCATAAAGGCAAACAACTTGAAAGAGTTAGTAACTCTGATCAACCATTACCAATCAAAATTGTATTGTCACTACCAATCAAAATTGGACCTCTTGATAAAGCTCTGTCAGACTTAAAATGCAGAAACATTTTTGGAGGGCTATGAGAGGCAAAAATTTGCTTTGATCAGTCATGCTTGTTTGTAATGGGTTTTTTTTGTTTGTTTGTTTTGCTTTCTCATTAAGGTTTGGAAGTAGAGAGGTGGAAGAAAGAGAAGGCAGATTTCTATTATTTAAAAAAGAAAATTTAATTACAATAAAATGAATAATTAGAGTTATACAAAAACAGAGGTCTTCAAGTAGAGTCCAAGCTAGATGATCATATATCTAGGACATCATAAAGGCAATTCTTGTCAGTTATAGAACAAAGTATATATGTTCCTGGAGCTCCCCAAAGCTGAGATTCTGTGATTCTAAGTAGCAAATCCCTGTTTTTCTCTAAGCAGTCAGAATAGGAGTAGTTCAAAGAAGGAAATATCCACGTTGCAACTGGGGAGACCAAATAACCAAGCAAACAAGGACAACCCTACCATATTCAAAATTGTGGTTTCTTCCTCATATACCACCTTTAACTTTTGAGTCAGAAATTCTAAGCTAGCTGTTTTGCATTAAAGCAGGTTGTCCCAGTCAGGTTTCAAGCTGATGTTTTCAAAGACAGATGGAATTCTGCTTGCAAGGACAGGTGGAGCTGGAATACATTTTAGAAAACAGCAATTAAAGATAAAAGATTGGTATCTTTCACGCACCTACTCACCCCAGGCCCAGACCCCTATCATATCATCTTATTAGCTCATAGAAACATCCCCTAAGGTTTAAGCAACTTGCCCTTCAAGATTCAGAAAAAGATACAGAACAAGGAAGTGTTGGGGAATCCATCCTGGCTTGACTAGAGTAGATACTTCAGTCAAATGCTTCTTACCTCTTAACTCAGGGCTGACCCCTCATAGCAATGGAGATTCCTATGCCTTTCTGGAGCTGATGAGAAAGCTGCCTCTCCCATTCTTCCAAATAAGGTCTCAAACATCTCCCCTATGAACAACAACCTTTAAGATTTTATAGTACTCCAGGAAACAATGAGAGGTAAAGGGTAATCAGAAATAGACTAAGTGTTTACCCTACTGGAATCTTAATCTTCTAACACTCCATTTTTTAAAAGCCTTTTAAAAGCAAATTCAAGGAATTTTAGATACACCACAAGCCATGCTTGACTGAAGAGCAGGAAGAGTTATATAGGCTCATAGACAGCTATCCACTAGGTCTATGGCTTGCCATAATAATAATAATGACCACTAGCATTTATATAGTACTTTAATATTTGAAAAGCATTGTAATAATAGTAGTAGTCATAGCTAACATTTACATAACATTATGTGTCAGGCACTATGCTAAATACTTTACAATCATTATGTCATGTTATCTCTACAACAACCCTGGAAGATATTGGATCCCCCCCCCAATTTCATTATCCTCATTTGACAGATTAGCAAATTAAAGATTAGGTGACATGCCCAGGGTCATATAGCAAATGTCCATGTCTAGTTTCGTACTCAGATCTTGATATGATATCTATCATTCTGTCCACTGTACTATCCTCAAAGTATGGTCATGGCCACCCCTAATGATATCCCTAATTATGATTTCATGAAAATACACACACACACACACACACACACACACACACACCCCTCTACCTCCACCCTTTTTATTCAGGTGAAAATGGGCTCAGATTTCTTATCTCTAAAATAAAGGTCTCTCTAGATCTATATTCTATGATTTCATGATCAAAATATCTAAGGGACAGGTATGGTTCTGGGATTTTGGGAGAAGTGGGGGCAAAGTGAGTTATATTATACACTGCTATTCCTAAATACTATCTTTGATTTTTGTTTGTTTTTAAATTGCAAGGGAAATGACTAGAATCTTTCTGGCCTTTCACACAAACAGATGATAAATTATGCTAGGTATCAGTCACTTGATTGATGAATCAATCAAGTATGGAAACCCAACCTACCATAAGTTTATAATGACACTTTATTTGCTTTAAGCAATAGACATACTTCTGCCTTAATTAAGAAAAAATGTTCTCACTCTTGTATTCTTTTAAAAGTAGTCACCACTTGAAAAATGGACACCATAACCAGTGATGGCCTTCAGTATCATCACACTTGGATAACATTAATTTAATAGTTTGGAACATATTCTATATCTGTGAGTAGGAAAGGCACTTATTTTCAACTTTGTGTTTCATTAAAAAGCAATGTGTAAACAAAATAAGACTCCATCTATTGATGGATGGTTGAATGAATTGCTGCAAATTAATGTAATGGAATATTATTGACCCATAAGAAATAATGAATATAAGAATTCAGAGAAACACAAAAAAATTTATAGGTACTAATACAGAATTTAGAAAACAAAACCGAGTCAACCGCATCATAATAACAATAGTGCAAATGAAAACAGCACTAAAAGCCTGTCAGATTGATATTAATTGTATTAACCAACATTTTTCTCAGAGAACAGATGCTGAATGAATGATTGCCTCTTTCCATTAAAGAGGTAGGAACTTTCAGTGGGTACTGACACATATAATGCTCAAGTATTGCTTTAACTTTTTCTTTGTTACCAGGGAGGATTTAGTAGGTAGAAGGGTCATGAGAAATTACTAAAGTATAAAAAGAGGAAAGAGAGAAAGACAAAGAGAGAGAGAGAGACAGAGAGACATATTCAGAGAGAGAGAGAGAACACAAACTTTCTAACTTCTAGAAATGTTACTTATTTCGTAGAGGATATTAAATGAGTTCAATAAATATTAACTGCCTTGACTACTGGGAATGCTAAGATGAACTATGAATGAACTATGTATCATAGAGATCCTGCTTCCAAGAAGCCTATAATCTAATGGATGAGATGACATAAATACTTATGATACAAGGCAGAACATGATAAATGCACAAAGATATAATCATAAACTATACCAAAGGTCCTGTTACTCAGTTTTAATATGTTTGCATATATTTCACTGAAAAATTCCACATTGGCCTTTTACACACTAATAGAAAAAAAGTTAATGAGATTCTGGGCAAGTCTTTTAAATTTTATGCTTCATTTTCTTCATTTGTAAAATAACATGTTGGATTCAATGACCTCCAAGATCACTTATAGCTCTAAATCTAAGTATGATTCTGGAAAATGTCATCCTTTTCTTAACCCACATGTTTAGAACAGGAAGAGAGTATTTCCTTGGACCATTAGGCAGTGGCTGAGCTTTGACAAAAAAGCCAGCCTTCTGAAATGGAAAGACTACAAAAGGTTGACATGATACTTTGAACAAAGGTAGGGTTAAGTTTAGACTTCTATTTATTCAAGTGCAGATAAGGGTTTAAGGAATTTATTAAGTGAAATTCACCTGAGACATATACTCATAATAGTAGTGCAGGTAGGGGTCTTGAAATTTTCTCCAAGCCCAAAACTTAAAACTCATTTAAGTGACTTATTTCACAATGCACAATTAATCCATGACATTAATCTAGACAAAAGCCAAAACTTGGACCCAAATCTCTTAACTGAATAGAGTGTGGAGCTCTAGCCCACTATGCCATACTGACTCTAAATTAGATTTTCCCAAAATAAACATGTCATGAAGGCTAGGCCTATAAGCCAAGGGTAAAGGATGTCTGGTATTTACTACCTATATGACTTCGGGGGAATCACTACCTTTCCTCATCTGCCAAATGAAAGGGTTAGACTGGTGACCTTTCTATACTAGATTTATGGTCTGATCAATAAAGTCACAAATTCATTTTAGGAAAAAATCTGAATAGAGAGAAAATGTCCTAAAAGTTAGAGTTGGTAGGCTGCTGAGGAGCAATATGAACTCTCAACTATGGTGATCTTTGCTGATCTGCGTGATGTGTGTGTATGTGATTTTCAACTATTTATATAATCTTATCCAAAGGATAATCTGTCGATATCCCATCACTTCTCAATGTGTTTTTTAGCCTTCTGATTTTCTCATAATGAGTTAAGATTGTGAGGGGGAAAAGTTACATCCTTTGGTGGCCTATTTAAAGCAAAGTAACAAACCAGGCTAATTATATTCTCTATTTGCACTTTGTCACTTGGTGGTCATCAAAAATATCTCACATCCTTACATGGCCTCAATACTCTTTACTATGAAATTGGGAGGTAGAGTGTCAATATATAAAAGAGAGGAAAACAAGGTAATAGAACTCTTGTGCCCTAATGAAGGAGGGGAGGAAAAGGGATGCTTTCAATCAGTCTTTAAAACCTGATTCAAAGTATCCCAATTCTCTATTAATGTTTGTGGTCAAATGTAATTTTATGCATATAATTTAATACAATTTCTCAAAGTTGTAATCGCTCTCATAGCCATTTCTATCCCCAAAAGGCATTGAAATAAGAAAAGCAAAGAGATACTACTCACAGTCTGGGAAAAGGTAAAGAAGTTTAGCAGTCAGTTGCTCTCTTCCCCTTCACCTTTTATCATCTCTCATTTGGAATGAACAGACAGAAATTTTTTTCTTGACGCCATCCTTCTAGCTCTGAAGGCAGGGTCCTTGTCTGAGCTGTCCAGAAAAAAGTACTTCACAAAATCAAACAGGCATACATATGTGAGCATACATAGCTGTATCTTGATAGACTGGTATTCCTTGGGAATGATTCTAGTAGCAGGGGAATGGAGAAGGCGGGGTATGGGGTGTCAAGTAGTGGGTGACTCACACACTAGGTGATGAACACAGACTCTCACAGAAATTACAGGTTTCCTTCTTTGGCAAGAGGCCTAGAAGTGGTAGTGACAGGATCTATAATATTTGGCAAGCTATCATCAACCCTGGAAGAAACTGTCATCAGCCTACAAAGAGTGGGTTAAGTATCAGAGTAGGAGGCACAAGTTCCAAATTTCTTTAATATGGCTCAGGCCAGGGTTTATGCATTCAATATTTATTAAGCACCTACTCTGTGCCAAGCCCTATGTTAGGTGCTGGAAGGTCCTTGATCTTACTTACCTGCATTCTATATCTAATTGGCTCCATACTCCCCAATGGAATTTTCAGATTTTTATCCCTGTATCTATCCCACCCAGACCATGTTTACTACTTTCCCTCCTCCTCAGCTCCCATCCCACTGCAACCAATGTTCTCCCATTCTTTTCTATTTTTTGCTTAGGGCATGGTAAGGGCATAGTAACTAGTTTTGGTAAGAGCATGCCAACAGACTATCCTATGGATCAACCCACCACTGTAAGACTCTTATAGATCCTATCTTTGTCTGGCTACCAGATCTCTCTTATATTTTCTCCTACTAGAAGATCCTTGAAAATAGGGCTATCACCCTTCTCTATTTGTATTCACAGTGCTTAGCACAGTGCCTAGCACAATATGCATTAAACATATATGTAACATATATTTTACATTCAAAATTGCTACTAGAAAAGCAATGTGGATGTTATTCTTGACTCCTCACTCTCCCCCATCCCACATATTCAGCTGGTTGTCAGATCTTGTCATTTCTATCTCCACAGTATATTTTGCATCCATTCTTTCTATACTCTTATAACTGATACCTGGGAAAGACCTAAGCTTAAAAAGGAAGCCCCATCCCCACTGCAACTGGAGCCATCACTAATCATCCTGTCCTATGTCCTGCCACTGGACCCTGATAACTTTGGAAGAGAATGTAAAGCAAATGATTTTGCACAGCCTGCTTCACTTAAATCTAATTCACTTACAAGTCAAGACATCACCCCCTGCCCCATGTCATTGGTCCTCTTTGAGAACTAAGGAAGAACAACAACAAACAGCAACTACTCATATGAAATACAGCCCTGGTTCAGACTCTAACCATTTCTCCCCTGAACTGCAGTAGCCCATTAATCAATCTCCCTACTTAGCACTCAAGGATGTCTACAGGCCAAAGTAGATTCTTTGGATTTATGCTATATTTCTGAAGATTCTTTCTCAAATGTATTTTACAGTTTCTCATGAGGATAGCTTCAGTAGCCCACAGATTTCTGATGGTGAGTTTTTAGTGGTGCAGTGGAGTGAGCTCTGGTCCTGGATTGTAAATTCAAATCTGGCTTCTTCCTCAGTTTCCTCAATTGTAACATAGGGACATTAACAGTACCAACTGCTAAGATTTGTTTTATGAGGTCCAATGAGATAACATTTATAAAGCAGTTAACAACAGTGTAGCTATAATAATAATTATTACTAGTGATAATAATTATTATAGCAGATTTCTTTACCTGAGGGAACTATATTTTTATGTATTTTGATAACGATATCAATGTAAGTGGTTTCCTCTATAATTCTATTAATTTTAATTTATGCATTTAAAAATACTATTCTGAGAAGGGATTCATCAGTTTCACCAGACTACCAAAGGAAGTTCTGATATTAGCTATGTGACCTTCTATAAGTTACTTCCCCTTTCTGGGTTTCCTTGTCCTAAACTGAAGAAGGAGATGATAACAATATCTTTGTGACCTTCCTTGTAAGGAAAACTAGTTAGCACAGTGGTTAAAGTGCCAATCCTGGAGTAAGAAAGACCTGAATTCAAATTTGAAACTTTCTAGCTGTGTGACCGTGGGCAAGCCACTTAATCTTGTTTGCCTCAGTTTCTTCATCTGCAAAATGAGTTGGAGAAGGAAATGGCAAACCACTATAGTATCTTCACCAAGAAAATGGCGAAAAAATGGAGTCATGAAGAGTTGAAAATGATTGAACAATAACAAAGCAACCATCCTCACAGGGATTTTATTTGTTTGATTTTTGTTTTGTTTTGTTTTGGAGAAAAGAGCTTTGTAAATCTTAAAGTGCTGTTGAAATGTGACTTGTTGCCTCACTCTCCTTACTTTTGCCCTGAAAGGGGCCTCCTCCATATTCAAGATTCTTGTTTGCCAACTCTTTATTAATACTTTGATCCCTTGGGAAAAAATCTTAATTTCCCATTATTTCTGCCTTAATGGCTAAATGGACTTTTAGACTCTTAAGATATGATCTTCAAGAACCACTATTATTTTCTTTCAATGCATTTATTTGCCAGAAATTTAGACACCTGAGCTCCTTTAAAAGCCCATTTATTGCATTTAATTTTGATAGTGAATTCTTTGGGGTATGGAGGGATGAAAAATTTCCACCTAATTGTTCTAATTGTTTTAACTGTATCAACTAATTCAACTTAAGCCAACCCTTTCTTTTCTGTTTTATTATCCCCATTTTACAGATGAAAAATTTGAGACAGACACAAATTAAGTGGCTTGCCCAGGGTCACATAGCTAGTAAATGTCTGAGGCAGGATTTGAACTCAGGATTAATTTATATTTTAGATCCTTCCCAGACCCAAAATTTCTAGGATTCTAACTTGATTTTCTACCCATTTTCCTAAGTTAATAAGAACTATCCAAAAATAGAATGCTAGAAGGGGCCTAGGTGTTATCTAATTCAATTCTTCTCTGCAAACTTTCCCCCACTTAACAGATGAGGTAACTGAGGATTTAAAATCCGGTTTTCAGGTTCCAAACCTAGCACTCTTTCTAAGGTACAATCCTTTTTGTCTGTCAACAATCAGATGAATCCATGGTGTCGGTTCTTATCCCAGTATTCCCATAAGGTCCCTGCATGAATTTGACACAATACTGAAAAAAATGGTTTATCCTGTCACATGCCTGCATAAAACACATTATTTCTTAAAGAAAAGACTCAAGATAGTTTTTATTCAGAAAAGAAGCAATGCTACAAGAGTCATAGATACTTCATTGGACCTACAACCTCAAAGAAAAGGGAAAATTTTAAGTCTATAATCAATTATTCACTGTTTACTAGGTTCTTTCACAATTTCAGTTACTCAGATCCTAAAACAATAATAACAATAATAATCATAGTAGTAATAGTAATGCAGTAGTGGTAGTGGTGGTGGTGATGGTAGTGGTAGCAGGAGCTCAGAAAGAATTGTAACATATCATGGTTAAAAAGCTGAATTCAAATCCTACCTTTGATATATAAATACTGGCTATATAACCCTGGGCTTAACATTTAATCTCTTGGTGCTCTAAACAACTTTCAAAGACAAGGGTATCTTTATCTTTTTGTGTTATGCAACCCTTTAGCAATTTGATAAAGTTTATGGACCTTTTCTCAAAATAATTTTTTAAAAATTCATAATTAAGTTTATGCTAAATTTCTATTAAAGTTTGCAAGGGTGGGTTGGAAACAGGTTATTGCCGCTCCTGAAAGCAGATTGTTAAATTTTCAGTGTGAGTATTTACATTTCAGAAATCTACAATTGCTACAAATCAGGATTTGATTTATTGTTTTATAGATTAACTAAATTTAAGAAAGCGATAGGGGAAATGTTTGTAATGCAGATTAAATCTAAAAGTGTTGTCATGTAGTTCCTGAGAGATGATTGTTAAATATCCATACTCCCCTGGAGATCAGTGAAAATTCAAATGTAATTTTTTTCCCCACCCAATCTCATAGACTCTTTGAAATCTACCCATAAACTCCTTAGTAGTCCAAGGACCCTAAGCTAAGGACTCCTACTTTTCAGGAAAAAAAAGGTTGATCTGTATTTGATATAGTTAGTTTCTACAAGCAAAAATTTTCCAAATCAATGAAATAAATCTAGTACATATCTCTAAATAATAGATCCCATTTCTATAACTGTAAAAGATGGTAAATGGCCCCCTTTCTAAATCCTCATTAGTCTGGACTACTCTGCAAGCATTTGATGCCCATTACTCCCATATTGATGCTCCTTTCTCATTTTTCCTTATACTCTCCTTACTGTCCCATTGCTCCTTCTCAGACTCCTTTACAGGACTTATTACTTATGTCCTATTCTTAATTATAACCGAAGTCTATGTTTCTCTCACTCCCTCTTCTTTGTGATCTCATCTGCTTCCATGGATTCAATAATCAGTTCTATGTAGATGATGTTCCCAGATGTATATTTGCAACCATTTCCTCTTTCTCCTACTTTAACTTCATCTTGCCAACACCATGCTGGAAATCTATGATCAGTATACATTTCAAACACAACACACCCAAAATGCAATTAATTGATTTTCTGCAAAACACATGGTCTTTTTTGAGTTTCCCAGGATTATGTGATATATTGAACAGAAGATTGTTCTTCTGTTAAAAAAACTGAATTCAAATTATGGCTTAGTACTTGCAAGACTTTGAAAAAAGTTAATCACTCACCATGGGCCTCAGTTTCCTCATGTATAAAATGAGATCTGGCCTCTGAGGTTCTTTCCATCTGGTTCTAAATATATGATTGATCCTATGAGTTGTAAATTTTATGTAGGAGTCAAACCATTAACTGCACTACCATCTAGTGGTGATTCTATAGATTTAAACAATACCATTTTTTTCTTGCACTTGTCTCAGCTGGAAAAATCTTTTATAAATGCAATTACTTTTTATAGAAAGCAATTAAGAGGGACCAGTGTTTTCCTTAGATATCAAAATATACCATAAAAGGTTATGCTAAATTGGATATAATAAGAACTTTTTTAAAAACCAAGGCAAACACTGCCTGGGGAAAAATAGTTAATGTGATGGCAGAAAAAATAAAATAGAATCTGGGTTTTCTGTTTACATTCAATTAATAATAATAATAATAATTACTAACTTTACCAATTAATATATTTATTATTAATTGTTTAATTAGTAATAATTCTATTAATAAAGGCTTTCAGTACTAACACACTACTAACAAGTTTTAAAGGAAGAAAGTCAGGAAGGACTGTCCCAAACCTTGTATCTG
Organism: Sminthopsis crassicaudata; assembly: GCF_048593235.1. Classification (NCBI taxonomy): domain Eukaryota; kingdom Metazoa; phylum Chordata; class Mammalia; order Dasyuromorphia; family Dasyuridae; genus Sminthopsis; species Sminthopsis crassicaudata. The sequence goes on from NC_133620.1 coordinate 270,119,792, forward strand.
ATGCTTATGTGCTGTGTTTCCCTAGACAAATCACTTAATTTCTAATCTGTTTCTTTATCTGGGAAATGGAGTTATCTCACAAGGATATTGTGAAAAGCAAATCAGATAATGTATAATTTATGTAATCAGATATTTTATGTAAATGTTTTTGCAAACTTTAAAATGTTATAGAAATGTCAGCTATTAATCTACATCTTAGGCACAGTAACCAAAAGTGATGGACAAAAAGTAGAGCAATCCCCTTAAGCTGTCATTTGGTAATACCATTGTGACCTTGGACACCTTTTACCTTCTTAGGTCTTAGTTTTCTTATCTACAAAATGAAAAGGTGAATTTTAAATCACCTCTGATATTCCTTCCAGCTTTAAATTCTATTCCAACTTGCAAGTTATAATTTGAAAGATGGTTTGTGATAATAACCTAAATAATTATTAGCTCTTATATTATTAGACAGCTATTACATTTATCATGGGAATGAATAGAGGCCTTGTTAAAGAAAGGTCCTAAAAGGAGATCTGAACTGGGTCAAAGACAAATTTTGCCTATTTTATCATTCTGATTACAGGAATAAAAGACCTTGTCATTTATTCTCCTTGGTCCTCAGTTTCCTCATCTGTAAAATCAGAGGGCTGGATGAGATGAGATGGCTTCTAAGGTCTATTTCCAACTCTAACTCCATGATACTTTGAAATTTTCTTGCATGTCATGACATCACCTCTCTGATGTCAGGGTCCTCTTCAAGAACAAAGGAAAAAATAACAATCTCTCTAAGTACAGCTAGTTCAGAAACTGTAATTAGTCAGTTAGAAACTAACTTCCTTTCTTCCATTCTTCCTTCTGGTTCTTGTATCCTTCTCTGTTTCTATATCTCTTCTTTCTTTCCTTCCTTCTCTTTCTTGTATCCTTTATTTCTATCTCTTCCTTCCTTCTTCCCTCTCTATTCCTTCCTTCCTTCCTTCCCTCCCTCCCTCCCTCCTTCCCTCTCTCCTTCCCTCTCTCCTTCCCTCCCTCCTTCCTTCTTTCTTTCCTACCTTCCTTCCTTCCTTCTTTCTTCATTCCTTCTTTCTTCCTTCCTTCCTTCCTTCCTTCCTTCCTTCCTTCCTTCCTTCCTTCCTTCCTTCCTTCCTTCCTTCCTTCCTTCCTTCCTTCCTTCCTTCCTTCCTTCCTTCCTTCCTTCCTTCCTTCCTTCCTTCCTCCTTTTCTCCCTCTCTTTCCCTTCTTTCCTTCCTTTCTTTCTTCCTTTTCCCTTTCCTTCTTTCCTTCCTTTTTTTTCTCTTCCTTCCTTCCTTCCCTTCCTCTGACCACAAAGGGTATCATACCCTGACCTGAAGAGAAGCTCTTAAAAGCATTTTTTCCTCCTCATTTGCATCTCTGAACCTTCCCAAGATATCTTGGGATTTACTGGCTAGATTTCTTTCTTAAGAACCAGGCCAAAACCAAAGTCTGATTCTCATTGACCACCAATAGGTTCTAGACCAAGCCCCATTTTTTCATCATTTGGCCCTGATTGACTCAGATTGAATGTAAATAGGAATCATTTCTACTTTGGCCAGAAATCCTGAGGATTTTCTCTTTGATTCATTCATTTAGCTAGGTTTTTTTGTTTTTTTGTTTGTTTTTTGTTTTGTTTTGGTTTGGTTTTTTTGGGGGGGATGGTTGGACTAGGTGAAAGAAGAGATTTTTGCTTCAATTACTATCTAGCCTTAATTACTGAATGGGTGTAGCCTCAGTCAAACTGAGACCTGTTGAAGACCTTAGCTTAAAAGGCTGAGGTCTCCCATTGCAGTGAAGGCCATCTGCAGTCATCCTTTTCTCTATCTTGCCACTGAACCCAGATGGTTCTGGAGGGAAAGTGTGGCAGGTGACTTTGCCCAGATCTTCCTCACTTAAATCTATTATATATGCATATTATAGCATCACCTCCCTGATGTCATGGTCCACTTTGAGAAGGAAGGATCAACAAGACTGAGGCAGCTTTATGTAATAAATAGCAAGCTGATTTCAGACTCAGGAAGACCAAAATTCAAATCTCATCAAATATACACTGATTACATTATCCTTTGCAATTCTGTGTCATGCTTTATAATATCATCAAATTAGAATCTCTTCAGACACTGAAAAAGTGTGATTTGCTCATGGTCATATATGTCCAGGTACATTTCAGACTTGAACTAAGCATAAACAGATCTTGAGGGTCTTCTGGGTCTCAAAGTTAGCCACCTATCTACAACATAACAATGCCACTTGTTACCTTTATTAAAAAATTTTATGAGGAGACCTTTTTTTTCAGTTAGTTACTTGCATAAGATGATAATCAATAAATTCTAAATCCCTTTCAGATAACAACTATTCCATTCTTTTGTCTATATCCCCAAAGCCTAGTACAGTCTTTGTATCTCCATTGTTCCTATGGCATATAAAGAACATTTAAAAATGCTTGTTGAATAAGTGATGTCAAAGTATTAAAATTATACAAAACTTTAAATTATTTAGTAATTTAACACATTTTAGTGTCTTTTTTATTGTCCTCAAGGTATTTATTCTTCCATTTCAATCATGTCCAAATCTTTTGGATCCCATTTGGGTTTTTTTTTTTGCAAAGATATTTTTGGTTTGCCATTTCCTTCTTCATTTTATAGATGAGGAAACTGAGGTAAACAGAGTTAAGTAGCTTGCCCAGTATTAAGTGTCTGAGGTCAGATTTGAACTCAGGAAGATGAATCTTTCTTATTCCAGGCCTTGCAATCTATCTATTGCATCAACCAGCTGACTCTCCTCAAGCTATAAACCTATATTATGTTTCTCTGCCCTCTCACAGTCAAAATTTCAGAAAAAGTTGATTGTACTACTTGCCACCATTGCTACTCCGGATCACATTTAATCTTTCTGCCATTTGGCTTTCAATTTCATCCTTCAGCTAAAACTGCTCTCCCAAAGTTACCAGTGATTTCTTAATTGCCCAATAAAATGGCCATTTCTAAATCACAATTATTCTTGACCCTTCTGAAGCATATGACAATATTGACTACCATACATTCTCTTGGATATTCCCTCCTTTCTGAATTGTCATAGCATTGATTTCTCTTGGGATTCCTTTTACCATTCTTCTCTCAATCTCCTCTGCAGGACATTTATCCAAGTCTTGTTCCCAACAGCAGGCAAACTCCAAGCTTCTACCTTGGATCCTCCTTTCTTTTCTCATTATGCACTCTTTGTGACCTCATCAGCCCCTGTAGATTCAATTATTACCTTTCTGTAGTGATTCCCATATCCCATATTCCAGCCTTTGACTTTCTCCTGGAGTTTTAGTCCTATGTTACCAACTGCCTACAGGAAATCTCCATGATGTATCACCACAGCATCTTTTGCATCTGTTTCCTTCTCTTCAATAACATAACCACCACCTCCACCCCAATGCTCCTCATCACCTTTTGCTTGGATTATTGCACTAACTTTCTAATTTTCTTCTTCACCTCAAATCTCTTCCCTTTGTCAACCCAACCTTCATACAACTGTTAAAGTGACATAGTCATTCCCCTGCTCAATAAAACCTTCAATGCCTCTCTATTTCCTATAAAATCAAATACACACTCTTCTGACAATTTAAAACCTTTTACAATCTGCTTCAATCTAACTTTCCAATCTGATTAATAATCTAATTCTCCTTTATCCCCTCTTCAGCCTTACTAAACTGTTCTTCACGTATAGTACACCATCTTCTATTCTGGACCTTTTTTACAAATTGTCAGTTTTACCCTCCTCAGTGCTCTAGTTTCTTTCAGAGTTCAACTTAAGTATTATCTCCCACTTAGACATTTCTTGATCTCCCAGATGGCTAGTAAATTCTACTTTCATAATTAACTTGCATTTTTGCATATAATTTACATATTTTTCTATCTGCCCATGTTTTTTCCTGAGAGAATATAAGTTCTTTGAAGATGTGGACTCTTTACTGTACTCTTTGTTTTCTAATTCCTGCTTCTTAGTAAGAGCTTACTTCTTTTTATTGGTTGTTCAATGAAGAAGAAACTCCAAATGCTTTAAGAAATTAACATTAACATATTTGATTAAGCATATTGATGTAGAAAACTGAAATGTATTATAACCCTTACTTCCTTTAATATTGTGATTTTTACTTTCACATGTCAGTTCAAAAGAAATGAATTTTTTCTGAGTTAATTAATTTAATAAAGTCAGTATAACAAATACAAATTAGTGTATGGATTAGGAGAAAAGCAAATCTGTTCACCAGTGATAGTATGCTCAGTAATGACTAGCAAATACTGACTTAAAATTGAATAAATGGTATTTTACAATGAGAACAATGAGTTAGAAATGAATAAATGGCATTTTAAATGAGAAAAAATGATTGGATGCTGAGGGATCACATAAAATTAGAATTATCTGTTCTTACAAATATGTTCATGAAATTAAGAAATAAAATATTCAAATGACAAGTATAACAAGGTCCAAGACAATATATTCAATGTTGGTAACCAGCCTAGAGGAGATATTTTAGAAAAGAAACCACTTTAGTAAAAATTAATCACTCTGTATTACTTGATCTTTACCTATTAGAGAGAGCTCATTTTGAGTCTTCCACAGGTGAGAATCTTCAGCAGGTTCCTAAAGTTTTCAATCTGTTTACAAGTTTTTTCCCCTTATTTTTGTTGTATCACAGTTCTCTTTTATTGTCCTGCCTCAGTTTTCCTAATTGTTCTGCCTCAGTTTCCCTAAATTGTCCTGCTTCAGTTTCCCTAATTGTTATGTCACAGTTTCCCTAATTGTCCTACCTCAATTTCCCTAATTGTTCTGCCTCAGTTTCCCTAAATTGTTCTGCCTCAGTTTCCCTAATTGGTCTTGCCTCAGTTTCCTAAATTATTCTGCCTCAATCCCCTTAGTTGCAAACCTATTCCCCCTCCAATTCATTAAGACTGGTATAACTCAGAGATTATAAATTGTCATTGTGTAAACTCAGAAAGGGGAAATCCAGATACTTTCTTATTTCCCAATTAGTAAGAATTTATGGTCCTAACCCCCATCCTGTCAGAACCGAATTGATGATTCCTGCCTGGAGACTGCTGATCACCAGAGTTTGGACTCCATCTCCTGCCTTTGTTTAGCTACTGTGTATAAATATGTCATAGAGAACTCCAGCTGGATGCTAGATTCTTAGAGACGATAGTCTCATTCAGCTCTGGGAGCAAACCATAGATCCATTTGGTCCCAGTAAATCTCTCCCTTTCAATAAAATATTTTAAAACTCTCTAATCTCTGTCTTGCCTCAGTTTCTCCAGCATTACAATTTGGGGATTTCCACCCCCACCCTTAGTTCTCACTTCGTGTTTACCACTAAGATGTCTTAGAGGATCCAGTTTTTGTTTCATGCAGACTCAGGGGAACTGACCTAAAAGATAAAAGTTTCAAGTTTTCCTTGAATTCTCTGATTTCACAGAGAATAGAACTCTGAGAAACATCTTACACACAAAGCTTATGCTTGGCTCCTGCCTAACACTTTTCCAAAAAGGGTTAACAGTCTTGTCTACAAAAATTACTCTGTGTTCCAATTTATCACATATAGAGTTACTTCCTCCATCACAAGTAAAATATTGAAAACAAGAAATACTCTTTAAGCAGGTACTGGCAAATGCTTAAAATGTGAAACAGTAACTTATCAAAAAGGATTTATAATAGTCCACAAATAGATACAGAAATATACAAGGCACTCAAAGAACTCAATGAAGTCCAATAAACAGGTAATAAAACATATTTCCCCAATATTGCTATTATACTTTGCCAAAAGGTAAAGGCTCACAAAAGATTTATAAGAGTGCTAAACAAATGTCACTTTCAACTCAGTGCTGTCTAAAAGGAAACTCAATATCCACATCTTCTGAACAAGAGGGACTCAGTTTGGATTTTCAGTTTCTAGCATGACACAGATCTGATAGTCATTCCTTCTCCAAGAAACAGCGCAATTGTAGGAAGTTATCTCTTGCTGTTAGGCAGATACCTGAATTCCATAATTCCTGATATCTCAAATTGACAAGATAGCTATTGAGGCTAGAAATGTGCATCTTGAGGTTAATGTTTGATCACTTATGCTGTGGGAATTAAACACAAAGCAAATGAGACAGGTAAGCATTTGAGATCCAATTTGCCTTGCCTAGGCAAGGACATATAGCCATGTGCACATAGCCACCATAACTACTACAAGCAGGGAAGAAACAGAGAAATATCCTTTACTTCTCTTTTTAGAAGTTGAAGGGAGAGCAGAGTCTTCCTAAAACACATTCAAGAAAAGGGTAAGACAGAGCAGAAGGTTGGTAGGTTTGTTTGTTTTTCATTTAAGCCTAACAGTGTTCATCTTGCTCAGTCTTCAGTTATCTTCATCATAGCCCCCACCATCCCACCCCACCCTGTGATGGGGACTAATAAGAAATTTTTGCATCATTCCAAAGTGCAAATCCTTCATTCTTGCATTCATGATTCATTCCAATGGGGCAATGTATACATCCAATTTAATGGGAGTTGATAAAATCAAAAAGATTGGAGAAGGAATTCCCTGATCACTCCTGTTACACCTGCAACTTCTGCCCATTGCTCTTAGTGATTACAAATAGAGGTCAAATTCCTTCCTGGAAGCACAGTGGCGAATAGACTTCCATCTAGAATTAGAAAAAACTCAACTTCCTGAATTCAAATCTGGCCTCAGACACTTACTAGTGATGTGACCTTGGACAAATCATTAATTTGTCCCTATTTGCCTCACTTTCCTCATCTGAAAAATGGGTTGGAGAAGGAAATGACAACCATTCTAGAATCTCTGCCAAGAAAATTCTAAATGAGGTCATGAAGCATCAGACATGACTGATGTAATTGAACAATAATTCCCTTCCAGTATAGTCCTTTAAATGTAATTATGTCATTCTTTCCTTCACCTTCCTAAACCTCAATCCACCTAAGTCTTCTCTTTAAACTAAACACGGACAATTCTTCCAGGGGAAACTAGTGAAGCATAGTCTCTAATCCCTTTATCTATATACTAGACATATACAAATTTGGCAATATCTCCCCCCAGATTTGGCCCCAGACCTAAAGATATTACTCTACAACAGGTCAGAAATACAGGAGAAATATCAGGTCCTTCTTTCTAGATACTTCTCTCAATGCAATCAAAGAACTCAATAGTGTTTTGGATTTTTTGGCTGATTTAACACAAAACTAAATCATACTAGGTTTTCAATCTACTAGAACTCTCAGGTCTTTTTTTAACATGAACTGCTGTCTAGTTATACTGTTCTAGATAGCTAGAGTTTGTTTTTTATTTATTTTATATTTATCCCTATGCAATTTCATTTTATTATATTCATTCCATTTTTCTAAACTATTCACATTTTTTTGGACCTTATTTTGTTATCTGACAGTTAGATTCCAGACTTATATCAGCTACAAATTACCTTTAGCAAGATATTGATAAAAAATATTGAACAGAACAGAGTGGTGGGAGTTATCCAGAATTGACAGTAGATGTGCTGTGAAATGACAAGCTGATGAGGGATTACAGAGGAAAGGACAGTGTGGAGTTTACTTGGTTAACTACAGGCTCAAGCTTAGAAAAAGAAAGCACAATCACAGCAGGAGTAACAAGAACTGAAGGGTAGATAAGGAGGTTGAGATAAGGGCAAAGAAGATGTTTAGTAGGTGTGAGACATAGAAAGAGATAAGAGGTTAGGAAGTTAGATCAAATAGAGGAATGTCAGAATTTTTGATCAAGTAAATGGAATCCTTGTGTATCATGGTTATATCCATTGGTGTGATCATTTCTGAGTGGAGGTAGAATGGTGACATTGGTGATGGGATTTGAGAAGATTAAGGAAGTGATAGTCTTAGAGAATGCTTTTATCCATTCTAGAATCTTCTGGTATAAAAGCAGAGTTGAGGGGTAAATAAAATAGTGGTCCACCTACTGAAGTCCTTGAAAAAGGAGGGGAAATTATCTTGGAACTAGTACACAATCATTACTGATCTGTAGAATGGTGAAAAATTTTAATATAGTGAACTTCAAAAGAAGACAAGTTGCTATGTGATGACAATAAAGGGAGGGTATGGAATTAACAGTGGAGAGCAAGAAGTATTCTGACTGCCACTCCAACACCCATATAAGAGGAGATTTGAGATAAGGTAGAGTCCATGCTGGAGAAGAACATTTGTTGTGCCATAGTTCTCTTTTAATTGTTCTGCCTCAGTTTCCCTAATTGTTTCTGCCTTGGTTTCCTTACTTGTTCTGCCTCGATCTCCTTGCAAACCCCCACACACACTCTGGTTCATGAAGACTGATATAACTCAGGGCTATTTGCCCTTACATTTCTTTTCTTTTTTGGTTCTCCAGATCTATTGTATTTCTTATAAGATGTTTCACATTCAGTTCTATTTTTTCATTCTTTATTTTCTGTTTTGTTATTTTTTGGTCCTTCATAGCTTCACTGACTTTCTCTTGCCCAATTCTAATTTTCAAAGACATTTTCATCTTTGAGACTCTCCTTTTCTCGTTGTTTAACTTTTTTTTTCATAATGTTGGGAGTTTTTTGGATAGTTTTTATTTTTATTTTAGTTTTTAGTTTCTCAATCTCTCTCATTTGATTTTTAAATTCTTTTTTAAGTTTATAAATTCTTTCTGGGCATGGAACCATTTCATGTTATTTTTTGCGATAGAATAAGATTTTTTTTTTAAATTCAGTGTCCACCTATGAAGATAAATCCCAGTCTTCCTAGTTCCCATTGTAAGTGTCTATAATTGGGTTTCTTCTTTTTTTTTAATGAGAAGTTTTAGTATAGGTAGGAGAATGGTGCCTCTAGCTTCACTTCAGCTTTCCCCTCTAACCTAGAATCCCAAACCAAGAGTTCCGCCCTCCTGTAAGTGCTCACAGTCAGCAATAGTCTTTTTTTTTTTTCCCTCTGAGGCAATTGGGGTTAAATGACTTGCTCAAGATCACACAACCAATGCCTCAGAGGCAGATTTGAACTCAGGTCCTCCTAACTTCAAGGCTGGTACTTTATCCACTACACTACCAAGCTGTCCCTAAATATTCTTGCACCACTGCTTTTGCGCTCACCAGGTATGGCTGGTTCCTTCTCATCCAGGGCTGTGTCTGGCACATAGCTAGCCTCACATTCGGAATCAGTCAAGGTTCACTCAGTTTTCCCATGCTATCTGGGAGGTGGAAGTTTCTGTGGTTCCTGCTAAGGTTCCTCCTAAGTAAGCCAAACCCAGCTTACCCCAAAGGCCCACACTCAGTAATTCTGTGGGAGCTACTGGGGAGATGTTTATACTTCACACTGTTTAATACTTGACTTGAAGTCTTTTTTTCCAGTTTTCTTGAGTTGTTCCTGTGAAATATCCAAGAAATTGAGACGACAGACATTAGTTTTTAATCTTTTTAATGTGGAGAGTTTAGGCTAGCTGGCCAAATGGAACTCATGGTCAAAAATCATTCGACCCTGAGGGGCTGGAACAGTGACCTTTTATAGGGTTTGTTTTTTTTTTTTTTTTTTTTTTTTTTTTTTTTAGCTAAACAGGATATACAATTTTGCAGGGATCAAAGGCAGATAAGGGGGGACAAAGACACTGGGTGGGTGGACAAGCCACAATTTCAAGAGAGGACCATAACTTAGTCTTGCAGAATAAGGGTCAAAATAAGGAGATGAGGGACAATACTCAAAAACAGGGAGAATTATCCCAGTAAGGATTGAGATAAGACACCTGGAGTTTTGTGATTCAAGGCTTCTTTTCTGATTCGATTCTCCCAGTCCTAATGGCAAGGAAAAGGGGAGAGGGATTATAATCATTTTATTCAGGGCATAACACCTGGAAGACCCCTGTCCTACCTCAAGTCTTCTTGATTTTTCACCAGTTTCCCCTGTTTGTGGGGGAAATCTGGAGAGTTTAAAATTTACTGACCTTCTCCACCATCTTTCCAGAATCCTTCCAGCAGGAATCATTCTTATTTCACAGATGTAGAAACAAACTTAGAGAGCTTAAGTATGTTGCCTAAGGCAATACAGCCATTAATTGGTAGAGACACCATTAGAACTCATTCAGGTTTTTTGACTCCTTTATTCAGTAATTTCCACCTAATTCCACTTTAATTCTCCAACAATGTGCTAACAACAACAGCTAGCATTTAAATAGTGCCTCAAGGTTTGCAAATCACTTTATAATATGATCTCAATTGACCTTCACATTAACTCTAGGAAATGTTGTTCAGCCATTTTCAAGTCATGTCTGACTTTCTGCAACCCCACTTGGGGTTTTCTTGACAAAGATACTGGAGTGGTTTTCCATTTCCTTTTTCGGCACATTTTACAGATAAAGAAACTGAAGCAGAGTTAAGTGACTTGCCCAGTGTCACACAGATAGTAAATGTCTGAGGCCAGATTTGAACTTAGGAAGATGTGTCTTTCTGATTCCAGGCCTGGCTCTCTATCTACCATGTCACCTAGCTGCATTCATTATTATTATCTCCATTCTATATATGATGAAACTGAATTAGGCAAAGGTTAAGTGACTTGTTTAGGATCTCATAGCTAGTATTTGAGGCAGGATTTGAACTTGTCTTCCTTAATTCAGGTTCAGAACTCTCTGTATCATTTCTCCATTTTGCCATGAGACTTTACAAATCCTATGACCCCACTCACCCTTTCCCTACCAATCTGCCTATGACATAATTTTGGTTTCCTTTCATTCTCTTTGCTAAAAAAAAAAAAAAAAAAAAAAAAAAAAAAAAAAAAAAAAAAAAAACATTAATTTGTTGTGAGTTTTGTAGAGGAAGGCTTAAATGACTGACCTCCTTGGGTTACAATTTGTCATATGTAAAATGAGATGACTGAACTTAGAGCACTGGTGTCCTTTTCAGCATTAGGACTAAAATTTTATGGTGTAGTCCAGAGGTATCAAAATACCCTGACTCCAACACTACCTAGTATAGCCTAAACTGGATTAAAATGAAATTGGGAAACATTTAATAAGATAAATAAAAATACAACAAAATCTAAATGATCTGAATATGTGGTTTTCTAAGTCAATTTCTAAAGCAATCCCACAAGGATCTTAGATATGGTTTCATGGCCTTCTTTTCTATATGACTTTGACACCACCACTCTAAGTCCACTCATCTCATTTTACAGATGACAAACTGAAGCCCAAAGGAGTCAGATTATTAGCCCAAAAAGATAATTGTGCAGTAGAGTCAGGAACAGAACTTAAATCCTCTGAATTCAAATCCAGCTTTTTTTTTTTTTTTTCATTCTCATACTCCAGTGGTTTCCCACAATACCTTCCATTAGATGCTTGATTTAATGAATGCATATAAAATGAATAGTTTTAATTGCAACATTGATTTCTCAAGAGCCAGAGCCAACAAACCTGTATTGTAAACTTGTCTAAACAATTCATTTATTAGGTAATGGATTTTATGAGCAATCTTTCAACTCTATTTATATTTCTGAATTTCTTGCTAGTAGTACCTGAATACAATTTGCTTGTCCATCACAATCATGAAATATATTCACATTCAAACAAAACCAGATTTGCAGTTATGCAACTAAAGCAGTCTAGTTAGACTTGGTCCCTTTTTCCATGTGGGAAGAGAAATCTATGCAGAATCAGAAGGCTCTGCTTATCTGGCTAACTTCTGACTAGTAAAGTCCTAGGAGTACAATGGTAAGAGTGGCTTACACAGGTAATTTTGGGGTCAATAATGGGTTTGAAGCTGGCTCTGCCACTTAACACTCATGTGACCTTGTATAGTACTTTAAATCTTTTGGCACCCTCCTGCTCTATAAAACAAGGGAGTTGAATTAGACCACATCAAAAAACTTATCCAGCTGAAAGTCCATGATCCTATGTTCTTTTATGCTCCGTACACACAAGTTGTGGTAGTTGTTATTGTCTACAGTTATTTTATTTTTTAAATAATAGCTTTTTATATTTCAAAATACTTGCAAAGATAGTTTTCAACATCCACCCTTGCAAAACCTTGTGTTCTAAATTTTTCTCCCTCCCCTACATAGCAAGAAACTAATATATGTTACATGTGCAATTCTTCTAAATTTTCACATACATCATGTTGCACAAGAAAAATCAGCTCAAAAGGGAAAAATGAGAGTTTATAGTGTTTATGGAAGCAGAGAAGTTGAAGTTCTGAAAGGGTATTCAAAGGCTTCAAAGCTTAAATTAGAAAACACTGTAGGTTAAGTATTAAATATATTGAGGAGGATGGAAAGCCACCTGGAAGATCCATAAATAACAAGCAACAAACATTGGGACAAGATAAGGTGAAAGTTAAAAGAGCTGGTTCTTCAGGGAAGAGCAGAAGGTGGCAGTGGAGAACAAGCAGTAACTCTTCTCCCTTTCCTAGTGTGTCAGGGAATGTGAAAAAAAGGAGCAGCCAGTTGTGAAGAGTTGTCTTCGGGAGAGAGGCAGATTTCAGTGAGCACTGGAACATGGAAGGTAGGGAAAAAACGAGATTTAGAATGAAGGACTATTTTAATAACAGAAAAGACTTCCAGAGAGCATGATATTAAGGAAAAGAAAAAAAAAGATAGTGAATGGAGAAGGCTAGTTTACTATGGGGAAAACAGAAGAGGGGATCTACCAACTCCACCCCCCACTCTACTTGTTACCATTCCCAAGCCATGTAAGAAGTATGTGTTATAATTATTTGGAGAATGGGGCTGTGGGTAAAGGAGTCAGCTGATCCAACCACAGCAAGCATAATACCCGACTCTTACTAGGGAATTAATAATTATTTACTAATTGATCTGTGAGGCAGATCTCCAGTGTTTATCAACGCTCTGAGTCCTGGAATTTTCTTTCCCGGTATTGGTGCATCTGTAAAGAGGTCTGACTAGTTTGTTTACTCTTGCATAGAAAGGAATGTTGCCCTGCACCAGCACCACTAGCACCCCTCCCTTACTGTTGGGTGGGGCAGTGAGCCACTTGGCTTTCACATAAAACTAGCATTAAGACAAAAGGAGCAAGTAGGTACATGTCTTGATTGTATCCTTTCTTTAAGATTATCCATAAAAGATTACTAGATAAGTTCCTGGACTATGAGCTAGGGTGCTATCTGGAATGCAGAAATGAACTGCTAAATTCTAGCAACAAAAGTGGGATTCAAGAAAGAGACTACTTATGTTTCACTTTAAATGAAGAAAAAATGAAGTGAGGACCAAGTGAACTAGGTAGGATTGAACTCCAGTTTGGTTGTATTACATGGAACATATACTCTGATTTTTGGGGAATAAATATGGGCACTGGACTCTTGATGAAGGATAGGTTCTTCACTTTGCTAATGGATCACATGTTCTGAGGCAACTATCCTAACTTCCCCTCCTCTCCCATTGAGAAGTTGGGACTCCAGAGTGTGGCTACCCTTTCAGAGCTCTAGGATTAGCCTTTGGAAGGTGTTACTTTAGTTCTATAGTTTATGAATCTCCATCAGTATGTTTCTCTTATTTATTATTGACGAGGACCTCAATGATGGGTTGGACAGAGAGAAACTAAAGAATGGATATCCTAAGCAAACAGGGAAAAGATAGAGATCAGTTTAGCCTCAAGATCCCACACTCTGGGGAAGTGGTCCAATCTGAAATCCAAGTTACGTCAAACTACTGAGACCCACCCTCTGTAGAAATCTCTAGCACTCTCACCTTGCTGTGTCCTGTCAGAAAACCCAGTTATGTCCCTGAGATTAAATTTTCCCTATAAAATCTACTTATAGGCTATCCCATGGCTGCTGCCTTCCTTTGGGTCAGTCCTCCATGGCACTCTGCCTCATGATGTTTTCCTCCTTACCTCTGTCCCCCACTCCATGTCTCTGCTATACTTCTCAACCCCATTTCTCCTTACAGTTAACTAACTCTTTTAGGGTGTTGAGACCCTTTCAGGATTTAACCTACCAACTAAGTGAAGGAGTATAGTTTCTAGGATGGCTCTAAGGATGGCTTTAGACAAAGATGGGACAATCCTCTTGTCATTTTTGTCTGTATCTGTGTCTTTGTGCTGAATGTCTGTCATGTTTGTTCTGTGAGCTAGATTTTGTTACCTGGAAAAAATTTAAATGCAGACATCAACAACAACAACAAAAGCTTCTATGCTGTAGTTAGGATGCTAGGAAGATTTGTTAACATCCTTATTTCCCATTTTAAAAAAGGGAAAAGCCTAATTTTTTCCTGTGGACTTCAGCTCTGGCCAAGCTGGGGACTACAGAAATAAAGTCAGCTAATTAAAATTAAAGTAACATCTTAGCAGATTCTCAAAATTTTGAAAGCAAAGATTAGAAAGTTTGGCAATTAGTCATTTTAAGATTGCAAGAAAAATGTCTGAAACATTGGGGATAATTCCAGAAATTAATCCCATTCTGAGAGGAAAGAAAAAGAGAAAACACACTAGGTAAATAGCAACTTTTTGCTAATCCTTCCTTGACTCCTATCTTGACCAGAGTACTCTTCTTCTTCCTGGGAAAGCACCCCAGAATATATTAAGGAACCACTCAGTTGTGGGGATTGCTAACAAGATTAATATAGCCCAAATCCCTCCTTTTGCTAATTCTTCTCATTTTAGAACAGATGAAGAGAATAAAGTATTTTGGGGAAACTCAAACTCTGCAACTGTAGAAATAGGGGAAGCAGCAACACTGTGAGGACTCCATACAACCTTGCTTAAACACCTTCCCAACCCAGCTTGAGGGAATGGGGATAGAGTGGGGGTCAAATAGCATGGTCATTATTTCCTGAACCCTGGCATCAGACATTACTATCAAAGGGAGATCCTGGAACCAGTCACACTAGTCTTCAGCAGGTTCTGTCCAGCTAGTACCTGGGAAGAATTTGGGTACTCCTGGCAGCCCCCAACATGACAGTGTGAGGTGAGAAAGCCAGTCAGCTTCTGCATTTGATAAGCCCACCATTCTCTGTTTCAGTTGTGGATATGTAGTAGCTATGTAATTTATGATAAATTATTTTATCTCTACCTAGTTTTCTGATTTGTAAAGAGAAATAATTGTTCTTGTGACAATCACATGATTGCTAAAGTGCTTAGCATAAAACAAATGCTATAAAACTGCGGTATTGCTTCATATTTGATAACTTTAAATGGGTTTTTAAATGTGACCAACATACAATGTCAAAGCAATTTTAAAGGAGCTCTAATTAAAGCCTACTAAAGGGATATATAAATTGTAATCTAATAGAAGATTTAAGAGTTTGGTAACTTTGGGAAAACAGAAAAGCAGTGTGCTATTACTTTAAAAATCTAGCAACAGCCAGCCTACTTTTGAGTTATCTAGAGTTATTTTGATGGTCCTGCCAGTAAAAACTGGCACCTTCACCCTTTTCCTGGCTCACAAAAGGGAAATGGTTTGTGTGAATTGGAAAATAAGCAAATGGCAGTTCAGTTTGTCTAGAACATTTAATCATAATTTAGGGAATCTCATTAACTAAATGTTAACTTAAATTGTCAATTTTAAAATCTATTCTATCTCAAGTTCAAGAATTATCTTGTTTTCTCCCTAAAACATAAGGGAAAGTTACTTAAGGGAATAAAAATTACAGATAAGACTATTTGGCTGTAACTCAGGAAAATTCTAAAATTGTTAACTAAATTATTTGGAGTAGCTGTCATCATGTTAAACCTAAAATTGATAATTTCTGGGTATGGAACAAGAGAGATAAGGTGGAAGCTTTATCAGTTCACCTCCAACTATGAGGTGGGGAGAGGTATCAAATAGCACAGCCCATGAAAACACTAAGAAGAGTTGGGGTGGGCAAGCTCAACCCCTTCTCTGGGGTCTCTGTCAACTCCTCTTAATTTGTAAGTGTGCCAGTTTTCTTGAAACCATCACAGTAATCAAGGTCATCAGCCCTGAAAAAAATGAGCCTGTTTAGGATTTGTAATTCCTAAAAAGGAATACATTTACTAAGAATCTATAAGTTTGTTTAATGATTGAGCCTTTGCATCAGGATAAGTTTAAACATATAAAACATGTTGAACAAAAATCTCAGGTGTGTAAGTCCTAGTAAACTTTTAAAAATAAGGTATCTAGTTCTAAGCTGCAATTAGTAGAATTTGCTATTAGAGATAAAAATCTTTTGGGATTGTAACTGATATTCTTTTGAGTTTTAAATATGATAGCCTGATCATTAAATCAGTAACCCATCATTGGAGAGAAATGCCTTAAGTTACTCAGAGGAATGCCTTCCTGAATTGTCATGTAGATGTATTATCTAGGCAAGAGTTGGGAGGACAACCTTATCCTCTGCTCAGGATCAGATGCTTGTGACTCAGTTTCCCAGTTCTGTTTCTTTGCTTCCCACATGATTATTCCTGAGTCTGGCTATGAGATGGAATTGTTACTGCATGATTGTCAAACAACTCTAAGGATGCTTTATCCTGTCATGTAAATATTCTCAGGCTGAAGCCTGAAGGACCTGTTTTGATGCTATTAAAATCATGTCCCTGATTTTTCCTCTTATGGCAAATTTCTATAATCAGAGCAAATGGTCAGTAGAAGCAATGAGCCCAATACAAATATCCCAGGGGACACAGTGGCTTTCTACCTTAGATCTTAAAGATGCTTTCTTTTGCAGACCATTGCACACTCACAATTTCTCTTTGCCTTTGAAGAGGCCAATCCAGAGGAATGTAACCCTCACCAATCAACATGAGCAGTCATGTCCATAACATGGAGGTAACTCAGGGCTTCCATGATAGCCTACACATATTTGGACAGGCCCTAGTATCCAGTATGTAGATGATATCTTGATCTGCATCCCCACCTGAGAGGCTTCTCTGGCCGCAACCATGAAAACCCTTAACTGCCAGGTCCCACACGGGACTATGAAGTTTCTTTGTCTAAAGGCCCACATTGCCCATTGGTTTGTTAAGTATTTGGGCCATGAATTAACTCCCACTTCCCTTTTGCTAACAACTAAAGGAGATGAAGCAACCTTATCAACTCCCTGAACCTTTCTCAAAGGAATAGCCTTGTACTTTCCTGGGCATGGCTGGATGTTATACCTAACTTTGGTTATTGCCAAGCCCCTCTATAATTCTATTCAAGGCTCTGACACAATTCTCCTCAAATGGGGGCCTTGATCAGGCCAGGGCTTAAATTTTAAGAGCTTGAAAGCTAAACAAATCTCTTGCCTCTGGCCTTAGCCCTACCTAAAGCCTTTTACTCTGTATGAAAGGAGGGGCCAGATCCTAGGGGTCTCAACTCAGTCTCTGGAACCCTATCCCAGACCCCTTGCCTACTTTTCAAAGAAACTGGGTATCTTTGGGGTGACCCTCCAACCTTAGAGGTAGCTGCCACAGCCCTTCTAATTAAAGAAATCTCTAAGCTTACCCTAGGCCAACCATTGGAGGTTCTAACCCCCTACCCAGGTTCAGAGCCCTTACAAAGTTTTAGAATTGGGAAAAGGAAGGAGAATAAATATCTATACTGACTCCAAATATGCCTTTCATGCTTTTGCACATTCATGGAGCTATATGGAGGAAAAAAGGGACTTTTGAAAGCAAAAAATAGATTTCCTATTAAGTATTCAGGGAAATTCTACAATTATTTTGCAAGCTGTCCATGGACCTAGAGGGTCCATTTTTATTATGTTTTGTAAAGGACACCAGAAGAGGGATCCACTTCAGGCCAAGGGAAATAGGTTTGCAGATTCAGCTGCCTGTGTTTCTGTTCCTGACCATGACACCTTTAATTCTCCAGCTCCCCAACTCCTACTCTCTTTCTCCAGGAACAAGCCCTTGCAAAAGAACACATCCTTTTTCTTTCTGGGTTATTTCAAGCATCTTTAGGCCAACTTCTAATCCCAGAGGCCAGCCAGTGGAAACTTCTCTTTGGCCTAAATCAAGCTATTCCCTTGGGGGAAAATGCTCTGCAATTCCTTGTGAAACTTATTTTCACTGGTCACAAGCTGGGAGAAACAAACAGATCCATCAGGTCTGTCCAGTTTGTGCACAAGTAAATTCTGAAAAGGCTTTTAAATCCCCCCCCCCCTTCTCCTAAAACCCATGTGGAGGAGAGGGTTACACATCCAGGATTGGATTGATAGATTTTACACATGCTCTATCTCAGGGGCTTCAACCTGCTTTTGGTTTTTGTTGTCACTTCTACTAACTGGGTAAAAGCTTTCCCTTATAAAGACTGAAAGGGCTCAGAGGCTTGTGCTAAAGGAAGTCAAACTCATTATAGATTATCTCCACTCTGCATGTCTTCCATTCTCTCTACTTAATGCATTTTAAGCATTATGGTACTTGCACCCTAGGCCACCTGAGCATTCCTTTTACTCTGTATAATACCACCATTACCCCTACTCCTTTCAGGAGACAAAAGTAGGGTTATTGGGGAAATGTTATTTGGTGTTTATCTGGGAAAAGTTGTCTGGATGTGAGACATCCCTGATAGCCTCATCTACCCCCTCTCCCAATTCTTCCTGTGGATGGAGTTCCTGTTACTGTCCCTAGCAACCCCAAAACTACACTTTTAATTATTTTTTGATCATATTTTGTTCCTGCCTTTTTAACCTATTTGCGAGATTTCCTCCAGACTCCAACCTATGAACTTCCAAATATTTGTTCAAACTGAATACCACTGGTTAACTGATTCTGACACTCAGCCCCCCCTCCTCCCCAATGCTGCTGCCATCTTCCAGTCACATGCCTCTCCTACTCAGTCTGGACTCCAACTAAGCAAGGACAGCTGTACACCCCTTATTAGCACGAAGCAGCTCCAGAAGATGAGAACTCCGAACCTTTGCCCCAAATAAATTTGGGGTTTAAATTGCTTGAATGAGGGAAAATGAAGGCATATAGCTTCTAGGAGAAACAGAAGGAGGTCCCCCCCCACACACCTTAAGAGTGCTTCTGTTCTAACAATATGTCAATGATTCTAAAATAATCTGGCTGTAGAATCAGTGATTCTGAGGTCCCCCTTAGAGTGCTATTGTTCTAACAATCTTTTCATCAATGATTATAAAAGTCTTCCGACCTGGGAATATAATATTTCTTCCCTTAGACTTTAGAGAAGATATATTAGTAATCCTGAGACTCTAACCTTAGAGTGCTTTTGTTCTAACAATCTGTCAATGATTCTAAAGTCTTTTTCTAACAATCTGTCAATGATTCTAAAGTCTTCTGGCCTTAGGATTCCTGAGATGGCTCCTTAATTTTACTTCTAAGGCATAAAATTAGCATATCAATGACATGAAGAACTGGATAAATTTGTCTCCTTTCTCTTGGTCCTTTGCTAAATCCTTTCGGAACTTGAGCCTGCTTCAACTGGCATTATGATTATAAGAAACTTTGCCCGCCCCTTGATTTGAAGATGGTTCAAGCCTGCAAATTCTTTTGAGGTTCCTTCTGACCTCAACATAAGGACATGCCCCGACCTCATGTTTCCTTTCCCCTGGGTAACTGTGAGTTCCACTGAGGAATTTGTCATTCGCAAGCTCTCCCAATTCCACTTGGTATTTACCATTCTCGGTGTCTATTGTATCCCTTCATTTTGCCTATAACCTATTGTCCCTAAATAAATCTACCTTTTGCTGAAGAGAATGGCCATTGTGGATTCTTCACACAACCAAACCCCAACTTTTAGTACCTACCATCATCTGGTGTCTATATCACCCACATCAATTATCAGCTGAGAATCAATCAGACTCAATTAGGTTTTATAAAAAAATATTTATTTACTAAAATGGTGTCATACTGAGAGATGACACAAAACATCCCCTTTCCCCCACCAAAAGTCTGTGACTTTCCCACAAGTACAAATTGAGACAAGGGGGAAGTATACATGCTTAAGAGTGCAGGAGTAATACAGCTTCTGGAAGTCCTTTTTTGCAGTCCTGAAGACATCCCCTTTAGGCAATGCATAGCTTCTTTGCTGGGCTGGTAGAACTGAAAACCTGCCTACTTCATTATATACACTTAGTTGCTGCCCTGAGGAAGCTGCTTCCTTAGCAGCTTCTGGAGATACTAAGACACTGTATAATGATAGGAAGTTCAAAATCTTCCAAATTACCCCAAAGCTCTAAAAAGGTCTTCATCTAGCCAAGAGAGTGAGGGATGGGGAAGAGACCTAGTCCTGAAGCCAACCTAGTAGCTGAGATGATCTCTTCTCATTTTCAAGAGGTTTGTTTGCAGGGACTTTCTTTCCTGGAACACACTTCTGGCTAATTCCCCAGTTTCTTTGGCTAAATTGGTTTGATGTTTCATAAACATTCTCCAGGCCATGACTAGATTTCCTCAGCTATCAAACATGCTTCTCCTACAATGACACTCCAGTTTAGGGTTGGCTTTTTTTTTCTTTTCTTTTTTTTTTTTTCTGAATTTGATTTAAAGTCTTTGGTTTGTTCTTTGAGATATGAATTCACTTCATTAAGCTATCACTTACTTCAAATTGGGTAGATCGTTTGAGTAATCAATAAATTAACTGCCATACAGAAGGAACATTTTTTTTCTTTAAATAGACTGAGATAACTTGAGACCATTTAATGCAATTATTTTTTTCTTTTCCATATCTTTTGAAAAAGGAGTTAGGATTAGGGAAGCTAAGGATACTAAGGATTTATACACATAAAAACACATACATAAATACATATACATAAATATTTGTAAATCTATTTTCAAAAATGGCAGTTGTCTTGCTGTAGTTTAATCAATCTATAGATGATGTTGATATTAAATACAACCAAACTAAGACAAAAATCTGTAATTTCTCAATTTCTTTCATTGAACAAGAAGGAAAAACTTGAATGCTTTCTACAGGAAAAGCTGGAAGATCATTTCAAGTATACATAGAGCTAATTTTTTTCCTTTAATACTGTCATTAAAAATAAGGGAAAGGTTCTCAATGGGTAGAAGATAAATAGATAAAAAGGGAGAAAATTTGGAATTCAAATATTTTTTAAACAAATGTTAAAAACATGTTTACAGATAATTAAGAAATATATAATGAAATAAAATACTGGGGTTTTTTTTTGTTTTTTTTTAAAGGAGGGGTAAGAGAGTAAAATAAAGAAAATTAATTTGCTCAAGTCTTTTTCAAAATATTCATGGAATACTGGGAGGCGATCTCATTAGGACAGAAATCTTTGCCCTTCATAAAGAAGAAATACAAATGTTAAACTAAAGATCAACCACCTCAAAAGCAATAATATGCATTATTTCAACATTTTCTATAAATCAGTATTTTGATTATCTTCTATTATTGATAAAAGTTTTTTAAGTTGTACAAAATTAAATTTTAAAGTGAAAACCTGGACTGAGTTTTAAGTTGAAAGAACAGAAATTAAAAATAGAAACACTTTGGCATATTGCTATAACATCATCTCCCTCACAAGTCTTTTAATCACCTCAAACAAAAAAAATCCAAATGCCACTTTCTATTTTGTTGTTGTTCAGTCATTTCAGTCATGTCCAGCACTTTGTGACTTCACTTGGGGTTCTCTTGTCAAAGATTACTATAGTAGTTTTAAAGGGGGAAAAAAACTGTTCCCTTTAAAATTAAATTGTGTCCCCTTTTTGATCTAAGAGATAATTATCTCCCAGGCTCCAAGAAGTCTAGAGAGAGGGTCCATCTTCCCAGGATGAAAGAAGCAAACACTGTTCAAGGGTAAATCAACTCCCACTGATCTTTTTGAAATTCTAAATTCTAATTCAATTGAGAAATCCTGGTCTGATCAGCTCAGGCTGTCCCAGCCCCCCACCAAGAGCTACCCATATAATAGGTTTCCCTAAACTCACTCCTTGCAGAAGGCCAAAGCTAGTAGCTCTGGCTCTGTCTGCTGAGAAGGCATTCTCTTCTCAGTGCCAGCCTCCATTTCCATAACAGGACTTTGCCACTATAGAAGTCAGTCTCTTAGCACAGTTGGCTTCCTGTCCAACAATAAACTTTCATTTTTACTAATTAATAATTCAGGGTTTCATGAATTTTTTCGTGAAAAACCTGTGCTGACCAAAAGGGGTTTTTAACAACTCTCTGACTACCACTAACCTCATCAGTTTGACACTTCCTTCCCCAGTTCATTTTACAGATGAGGAAACAGACAAACAGGATTAAGTGATTTGCCCAGAGCCAAACAATTAAGTGTCTGAGGCCAAATTTGAATCCAAGTCTTTCTGATTCCAGGCCTGACACTCTTATCTACTATTTTCTGTAATTGATCTTAAGTACTAAACTGACTTTGTGTGAAAATACATTAATAACTACCAGTAAACTATTTCAATAAATCCTAGGTAGAAAATGTTTGTGGCAGCCCTTTTTGTAGTGACTAGAAACTAGAAAATGAATGGATACCCATCAATTGGAGAATGGTTGGGTAAATTATGGTATATGAATGTTATGGAATATTATTGCTCTGTAAGAAATGACCAGCAGGATGAATACAGAGAGACCTGGAGAGACTTACATCAACTGATGCTGAGTGAAATGAGGAGGACTAGGAGATCATTATACACTTCAACAACAATACTATATGAAGACGTATTCTGATAGAAGAGGACATCTTCAACAAAGAGAAGATCGGATTCAGTTCCAATTGATGAATGATGAACAGAATCAGCTACATCCAGAGAAGGAACACTGGGAAATGAATGTGGACTAATAGCATTTTAATTTTTCTTCCCAGGTTATTTTTATCTTCTGAATCCAATTTTTCTTGTGCAACAAGAAAACTGTATGGAGCTGCACACATATATTGTATCTAAGATATACTTTAACATGTTTAACATGTATGAGACTGTCTGCCATCTAGGGGAGGGGGTATAAGGAGGGAAAGGAAAAGTTGGAACATAAGTGAGTGCAACGGACAATTTTGAAAAATTACCCATGCATATATTCTGTCAATAAATATCTATAATTAAAATAAAATCCTAGGTAGGACTATGTTCACATTTGTGGGGTTTTATACATTACAGAGATAGCAGGGCATCTAGTTGGCTCAAGCAAATAGAGCACAGGAACCTGAGCTGAAATCAGGTCTTAGATACTTATTAGCTGCATAATTCTGAGTAAGTATTTTAAATTCTCTATGCCCATTGTGAGAACCAAAGGAGATAATAATTATAAATAGCTTTAAACAAGTTATAAATAGTTATCATCTAGCAAATGTTATATAAATGTTAGCTATTATATATATTTAAGCTGTTGTATAATTTTGAAAAAAGTTGTATAATTTTGAAAAAGGACCATATTTAGTTTAATAACAAATGTGATACTTTGGTCTCTGAAATAACATTCTTCATAAATAGCATTCTTCTGAATTCTTCATAAAGATATTATTTATATATATTTATATTATTTTTATATATATTATATATATTATATATATTTATATTTATATATATTTATATTTATATATATTATTTATATATATATTTATATTATTTATATTCATATTCTTCATAAAGATATTATTTACACAGCAGTTCAAAATAACTCCAAAAAGTTACTTAGTTTAATTAGATAAGCATTTCTTAAACTGAGTATTTACATTATGAGTTGATTGCTCTGAAAGTGTGATCTCATGACAGATTTCCAAAATGTGTACTTTGTTTTGCTAATGTGGCGATGAAGGGGGATTAAAATATAAGACCACAGACTGGGTCATATTTGAATCTACAAAATAAGCAAAGAAAAAAAGCAATGAGGTAGGTGTTTATAAGTTGAATATGCTGCAGTTTCTAGAACACTGAATTGAAGGGACAGTTTTTTGGCTGCTTAGTTTTAACCAATTTAGGAAAATCTTATTCTTTTAAAATATGCTTAATGGTGAAAATATGGTTTAATATAAGTGTAAGTGTATATATATATATACACACACACACACACACACACACACACACACACACACATATATATATATACATATATATATATATATATAGGGTAAGTACATGAAATGTTTTAGATATCAAATTTATTATATTTCATAAGCTATTTTTATCTGCACATATGATAGATTCATCTACTTTAGAGTTGATATTTCTATTTTGTCACTCAAATGATAACTAGCACTGCAGACATATCAGTCCAACAGTATAATAATTTTACATATACATACACATATATACATATAACTTTATATGTATATATGTATGCATATATATATACAAATATTCTAAGTACCTTTTGAATTATAGCAAAAGTAACTACTACTTATTTATTAGTGATTAGTGATTATTAAGTTAGTTATTATTATTAGTGATTATTAAGCTAATGTGTCCCTCCCACAGGTTACTTTAATAGACCTCTTTAAAACTTATATTGTCAATATATAGTAAAAATCTATTACTAACTTCCTTTCCCCTTTTTATACAAATTCAGTAGTATTTCTGTAAACCAGAAAGAAAAAAAAAAAAGAGGCTTGCAATTCTAGCACAGTAAGAAATAAGGCCTCTTTTGCATATTGGCAACTAAAATAAAATACTCATTTTTATCTTTACCCTTCCGTAAGATATGAAAACTCATGTACTCATTTTTTTCCCTACAGCTCACCAAATATCTTTTGTTACATGGAAGTAAACAAGTCAGTTTTCAGTTCACATTCTTATTTATGAATCATTGGCCAAGGAAGAATACATATGTACATCACACCTCCTTCAAGAAGTCAGGACTAGTTTTTTCAGCTTTTCTATTGCCACCTAAAAAAGGAAAAAAAAAAACAGAGTTATAAGCAACAATGGCATCTTGGTTTTTAAAGCTTTTCTGTCTTATCCCTCAGTCTTACATCTTGATCTTTTTACATTTTCAACAATGACAAAATCAGTATAGACCATAGTAGTTATCAGTTTCCATTTTCTTAAAGCACCTGACAAGTTTAATTCTTATGAACTTGATAAGAAAAAGACATTTGAACCAGTGCTGTAGTAAGGAGATACTGAAAACTGGTACAAAGTTAAGAAAGAAGGAAGTGTGATGTCAACACTCAAGAAGCAATAATAAAGTTCAATCTCTGTGCTATGGAATAAGCATGTGATTTTGTATCAATTTTTGTATCAATTTTTTTTTAATTAGACAATTGGTATGAGAGTTTGAGTTGATTTGAGAGGGAAAAAATATTCACTTTGCTTCATTTAGGGCTAGTTGAGCTAATAAGTACTTAGTCCATAGTGTTTTTTAATTTTCTGCAACTCTATTCCATGAACAGAACTCAAAAAAGAAGAAAAGCACAGTGATCTATGGCTGAAGTTTGGTAGATATGATGGCAGCATGGTAAGAGGCCAAGGTTTTGAGATAGGGCAGGGTTCAACAAAGGGAAAGGAGAAAATGATGTAGGATGCTGGCCTGGGTAAGAGATGACTAGTGAAAAGAATGGTGAAGATGATAAAGATAAAGATGAGAATAAGGGGTTGTATAGTTTAGGGAAAGGCACAGTGATCAAAAATTATGGTCAGATAAAGGAATTTCAGAATTCAAAGTGAAGTGGAACCCTTATAGGTTACTTCGAAGTTAAAGGATCAACTCTGTGTGAATAGAAAAAGAAAATGGGAAGTTGATATATAAGCCCCAAGTCTGAGGTCAAGAAATGAGGAGGAAAAAAACAATTGTCAACTAGATACTGAACTAAGTGAGGAAAAATGCAAAATATCTGATTAGTAGAAGTAGTTATCTTTAGATAT
The DNA here is from genome assembly GCF_048593235.1 of Sminthopsis crassicaudata. Taxonomy (NCBI): domain Eukaryota; kingdom Metazoa; phylum Chordata; class Mammalia; order Dasyuromorphia; family Dasyuridae; genus Sminthopsis; species Sminthopsis crassicaudata. Next base: position 270,145,485 of record NC_133620.1, read on the forward strand.
AATATTCTCAGAGAAAGACTTTAATAAAAAAAAAATACATTAACTATTAAGATGCCAGAGAATCAATCATGTGTATATGTGTATGTGTATTTAAAAACCCTATTTATATGTATATATGTATGCTACTTTGTATGTAAAACTAGGAAATCTTAAGATGGTTAGAACTAAAATGTAGCACAATTGGATAGTGTCTTCATTGTGTGAGAAAAATGATCATACAGATTTTCTGGTTCTTTATTTTAATTTTCAGTACTTTGTTCTTGCTTCTCTCTCTCTTTTTCTGTTACTAAATCTCCATCTTATGTATAAGTATATACATAAATATAAAAATAAAGATTAGCAGTTGGAAGATCAGGAAAGAATTATATCACTTATTAAATAATTATATTTCCTTTACAATTGATTTTGCTCTGTTCAATTAAGTGAAAAAATGGGTATTAAGAAAACTAATTATTGTGAATCAAATACCTCAAATAACCATGAGTATGCTAATGCTTTTATTCCACAATTTATGTTTTTCCATTCTCTCCCAAATAGATTTTAAATTAAATTTTAGTTTTTTCCTTTTTTAAATGCATTCAGCTAAACAAATTTACCTTCCATGATATGAGTGAAACAATGGCAAAGAAATTTTAGATGAGTCCTAGGACCTGTTTCTTAAGCAGTTGAAAATATAGTATATAATAGAGTCTATAAATGATAAATGGAAAATAATATGACTAACACTAAATAATACAAAAGTATATAGCAAGTACAACCAGAGGATTATGTGAAATCCATAATAACATCTACATTAGGCTTTAAAGGATAGACAGAAATTTGGAAAATTTAGGGATCAGGTTTCAGGAAAAACAGTGAAATTTATATATGAGAAGGCAAATAGTCAAGTTTGGCTGAAGTATAGATATGAAAAAGGGATTTGTTATGAAATAACATGCTAAGTTTCTAGAACTCTACTTGGCAAGCAATAGGGAATCACTGAAAGATTTTTAGTGGAAGAACAATGAACAGATCTATGTATAAAGAAAACTAGTTTGGAAACATTATGAAGAATAAATTGGATGGGAAGAGAGCAGAGGCAAGAACTATTATTGTAAACATAATGCAATTATCCAGAACTTTTGTAATAAAGGAAAATATGATAGGAATTAGCACCCGAAATATGATAAGATAAATGTATAGAAAATAATTTTTCTTCTACATATCTTCTGTTTCCTAACTAGGATATAACTTACTGGAAGACAGGATCAAACTTTTCATCAATTTTTTTTTCTGTCCTCCCTTTATCACCTGATAATACTGGTGTAGTAGATTTTCAATCAAGAAATTCCCTTCTCCAAATCAAATAGGCAACTTTACTTATGGTCTTAAGACAGATGCTTGAAGGATTAAGTAGTTAAGTGACTTGCCCAGAGTCAGAGTATCAATTTGTGTTTCCCACTCAGCATCCTGACTGAAGCCGAGTTTCTATCTACTATGCCATGCTGCCTTGACTCTTTCTCCTTTAAATTTTCAAAAACAACATAAAAGCCTTTTTTTCAAAAGTACAAAGTAGCTTATTCTATACAATTTCAATATTCGGTGTGTTTGCTTAGGACTCACCAATATTTTCACTTTGATGACAAAATACTACAAAATTAAATTACCTCTAAGTTGCTCCTCATTGCTTTTTCCTCTTCTAATTCTTTTCTTATTTTTTCTAGTTCCTTCCTAGAAAACGAAAATAACTTTAGAGATGTGTGTAGAAACAAAAACGGCCATCCACAGATATGCACACATTTTAAATTTCTAATCCAAATTGTTAAATATCAATCAAAAAATTTTAAAACAGAAAAATTAACACTAAAAAAGCTAAAATGTAGCCAAACTTTCTAATAATAAAATTAAAGAAAAGTAAAATAGAAAATATTAGGAAGCTTCAAATAAAGTTTATAAATTTAGATAATATGGTCTTCACTTGATCTGGCAGACCTAGGGCATAATTCACTGAGTAAATTCAGTGCTAGGAAAAGTCCATGATATTCCCAATTATCTCTCTTCAGCAGAGATCAAATATTTTCTGTTTTATAAGATGGTAAATATCTAAAAGAATTCAGTGCAAGTTCAAGAAAACCTCATGCCTACCACATTAGGGCAGATTATTTAACTCAAAGAAAGTAACTTCCAGTGGTTTAGACTAAGTACATCTTTACAGTATTCATACAAACAAAACTTAATTATTAAAAGACAAAAAAGATAAATTCCTGGTTGAGATCCCCATAAATCTTACAACTCAATACACCTAAATAATAGAACACATAATAAAAAGGTAAGACTATATTGCTCAAAACATAACTTTAACTACTTAAAGAAAAATTCCATACTACTACTATCATTTCATATATACATCTATACATCTATCTGTCCACATGCACACGCACACACACACACACACACACACACACACGCACAATACACATACACACACACACATCTTCCCTTCAAATCTGATATTTTAATTCAGTATGGGGCCAAGACTTGGTTTCTGAAAGCTATGACTGCAGGATATAAACTGTGGCATATTAGAAGAAGCTGGGAAAGCTTTTTAAGACAGAATAGTGATGTTTGCTTTTCAAAGGCCTGCCTAACATAGTTGGAAGAGGCTCATCTCAGGTGAAGAATTTTTTCCTTCACTGAAACTAATTATGAGCATCTTTTAAAGTGCTGAGGTTACAAAATATGATGATGGAAGACAACTATATCCATACAGGCGAAATTACAGATTCTTTAAGTATGATAAGTACATACATATGTTGGATGTTCCTGAGATAATAAAAAGTCAAAATTTAATGATCTAAGGCTGTCTCCTTATCTTAAGTAGGCTGAGAGCTCAGCAGCTCAGACTCACAGGCCCATCCTACCTGGTGATTTACACAAAAAATTCTCTTATCTCTGACATGAACTCATTTGCTTTTCCTAAATAGTCTGGTGGTCCCCTATTCACAGAAGCTTTCTATATTGGTGCTAAATTCACTGAAGACACTTGATTGGCTTTAATCCTAGGGCAGCTCAGAACTCCTGAATTTAAGAGATGACAATCCTCCAGCTACCCAAGACTAGAACTCTAGTCAGATTTTATTGACCAAAAAATACAAATCAGGAGTTCCTAAACTTTTAAGATTATCATATATTTAAATACTTATTTTTGTAATATTGTATAAAATCTAGGTTTTCTGTTCTCTAGGAGCCAAATAGGCTCAAAAAAGATATACTCTAGCTACTTCAAATGGGAAATATTTCCTTTGAATACCAGTCAATTGCTGTTTAGTTGTTTTTCAGTCAAGTCTGACTCTTTGTGACCCTATTTGGGATTTTCTTGGCAAAGATACTAGGCTGGTTTGCTATTTCCTTCTCCAGTTCATTTTACAAATGGGGAAACTGAGGCAAACAGGATTAAGTGACTTGCCCAAGGCCACACAGCTAGTAAGTGTCTGAGGCTATATGTGAACTCAGGAAGATGAGTCTTCTTGACTTCACACTCTATTCCAGGGGAAACCTCCATCATTCAGCTAGGAAGCATTTATTAAACTACTATATGCTTAGCCCAGTTTATAAATTAGTACTACATTGTTTATACTACAAATTTTCTGGCTCCTTAAACATGCTATTTTTTAATTTACAAAGTCCTCTAGGACACACAAAGATTATCAAGAAGAATTCTTTACATTTTTAGATAATTTTTTATAGTGTACACTAGAAGAAAAATAATTACCAGAAGAAAAATAATTTAAGTAAGAAAGTTTTACATATTTAATATGTTTGGGAATGCCTGCCATCTAGGGGAGGGGGTGGAGGGAAGGAGGTGAAAAATTCGGAATAGAAGGGAGTACAAGGGATAATGTTGTAAAAAATTACCTATGCATATGTACTGTCAAAAAAGTTATAATTATAAAATTAATTTAAAAAAAAGAAATTAAGTTTTAGTAATTAGAGTTTGCATTATTTGAACTCTAAGGAAAGTTAAATGTTCTAAATACATAATTAAAACTTACTAAATTTTATACCAGGGAAGTTAGGTGATACCATGAATTTCTATTCTCATCTTAGAGTCAGAAAGACTCCTTTCATGAATTCAAATCCAGACTCATACATTTACTAGTGTGTGACCCTGGGCAACTTATTTAACCCTGTTTGCTTCAGTTTTTCATCTGTAAGATGAACTAGAGTAGGCAATGTCAAACCACTGCAGAACCTTTGTCAAGAAAATCCCAAATGGAATCACAAAGAGTTTAATATGACTGAAATGACTAAACAATAACCACAAATTGTATACAGAACATATACTGAAGTTATAGAACTGTTATATATAGTTATAGAACTTTCCTTTCTAATAAAAAACTATTAAGAAACATTTTCCCAAAAAGGTTGTGGTTATATATATACAGATGGAGGCAATCATTATTTAAATTTTCCATTCCCTGCAAAAGCACATTTTATCAATAATTAGAGATAACCTACAAATAAACAAAACAAATTTTATTTTAAAATTATGGTGATATGGAGTAGCATTAGAAAAGAGAGGTTTGAGTATATGTTGAATTATATGTTCTATTAAAGGGATAAAATATCCTAACCTATTTTTGGAGGTTATTTAATTGAGGGGAATGGAAAAATATATTCTTCTAGCTCTGACATAGAATGAATCTTAATTCCCAAAGAGAAAAAATAAAAACAAGATTTACCCATGCTCCCTTTTGATTATTTCTACAACATTCAATAGGTCAAGAACCAGTAACCTAAGGTCATCTATCAGGCTTTTCTTCCCTTCATCAATTTCTCCTTTTGATTTGACATTTGCTGTACTGATATTTTTTCTAGTAGAAACTGAAGCTGCTGAAGAGTACACAGATGTCTGAAAAGGAAAAATACAAATTCAGCAAAACTTTATTACAGAATAAGTAGCTTAAAAATCATGTGGAAAGCAGTAAGCTAATTGTGGAAAGGGGAAGTTGTCTAAAGAAATGATAGGAAACTTCTGGGGGTGGAATCAAGTACAGGAAGCCCTATAGCTAAACTTTCCCAACATTTACCTCCAAACAACTTTAAAATGAAGTCTTAAATTAAATTCTGGAGTAATAAAGCCAACAAAAGAATGGGGTAAGATGTTTTTCAGCCTGATACACATTATAAGGGCAAAAAGAGAGATCTGTGATGCTAGTATATAAGCTAGTCCAGAACCCATAAGGCAGCAAGACTAGCTCTGGGTATCAGAAGCAGCAGTAGCCATCAGCAGCTTTGGCAGCTCCTGGTGAGAAAGAAAATACATGGGATATCTGTTCTAGTTCCAAATACAGGACCAGTGCTGTTTGAAAACTCCATTGTCTGTATCTATTTCTGTATCATAGTTCTAGGCCATAAAAGAATGCTTTGGATCACAAGGGAGCAGGGATCTTGTGGAACTGCATCACTTGTGGTCACAAGGGAACAGGGATACTAATGAGTAGCATTGCTTGTGTTTTGAAAGGGATCAGGGGCCCTTCCTGGGTAAGGACCAGACCACAGACCTGGAGAGCAGTATTCACACCTCTCCACAGATCATATCACTTTAAAAGCGCTGAAACCCCCCAGAACTAGCTCTGAGAACAACAGTGTGAGAATTCCTGAACTTGGGGTAATGCCCCTGTACTCTCACCCCAGGAACAGAGTTCAATTTTAAAGTAAGGTTCAAAGTCAAGAAATAAGACTAAAAAATTTAACCAAGAAAGCAACAATAACAACAACAAAATAACCTGACCAATAGAAATTATTATAATAACATGGAAGATGATCAAGACACAAACTCAGAAGAAGAAATTATGTCAAAACAGTTACAAGTAACATCTCTGCTTCCTCTCCCAAAAAACGTGAATTGTACACAAGCCCAATAAGAATCCCTGGAAGAGCTAAAATTATTTTGAAAATCAAATAAAATAAATACACATTATAAAACAAACTCAATAAATCAATCAATATTTCTATATATCACCAACAAAGTCCTACAAGAACTAGTAAAAGATGCCCCATTTAAAATAACGTAAACTTTATAAAATATTTAGGAGTATACTTACCAAGACTCAGGAACTACTCATGACATGAACATAATTATAAAATATTTTTATACAAATAAAGATATATTTAAATAATTAAAGAAATATTAATTGTACAAGAGCAGGCAGAGTCAACATACTAAAAATAATTTACCTAATCTATTTATTCAATGCCATCTCAATCAAACTACCAAAAATTATTTTACTAAGCTAGAAAAAATAATAATAAAATCCATTTCAAAAATCCAAAGGCTAATAAGATCAAAGGAATTTTTAAAAATGGAAAGGAAGGAGTATTAATAGTACCAGATCTTATATTATAGAATACTATATACTATTATATAGAATTATACTATATTATAGAATCAGAAAATTATCAGATACTAGCTAAGAAAAGTGCATCAGTAGAATGGAGTAGACATACAATATACAGTATCAAATGATTATAGTATTTGACAAGTGTAAAGATTAGCTTTTGGGAACAAGTATACATTGTTTGGCAAAAAAAAAAAAAATTGTTGGGAAAACTGGAAAGTCTGGCAGAAATTATATATAGACCAATATCTTACACTATTTTTCAAGAGAAGGTCAAAATAGATACAGAACACCCAAATATAAAAGGAGATATTGTAAGAAAACTAGAAGAACATGGAACATCATCTATCAGACTTATGGAGAGGAGAAGAATTTATGAATAAACAAAAGATAGAAACCATTGTGAGATGTAAAATGGATAATTTGATTACATTAAATTAAAAAGGAGGTGTACAAATAAAACCAATGTAGCCAAAATTAGAAGGAAAGAAGAAAATGGGAAAAATCTTATATGCAATTTCTTGGACAAAAATGTATAGAATTTTGTCAAATTTATATGAGTCATTCCCCAACTGATAAATGGTAAGTTTTTTATATATAAAGAAATCAAAACTATACATAGTCATATAAAAATGCCCTAAATCATTAGTGCTTAAAGAAATGCAAGCTAAAACAACTTGGAAATACCATCTCATTACTTATTGGATTAGCAACAATGATAGAAAGGAGAAATAACAAATGTTATAGGAAATGTGAAATAAATGGGACATAAATACACTGTTTATGAATAACAACTGTGAATGGATGTAACTATTTTGGAGTATAATTTGAAATTATGCCCAAAGAGTAATAAAACTGTATACCCTTTGATGCAGAAATACTAGTGTTAGATCAGGGGAAAAGGAAGAGAACTTATATGATCTAAAATATTTATAGCAGCTCTCTTTGTGATAGCTACGAAATAGAAATTGAAATGATGCCCATGAATTGGAGAATGACTAAACAAATTGTGCTTCACAATTGTGATGGAATGTTCCTATATTATGAGACATAATGAACTGGTTAATTTTAGAAAAAAATGGGAAATTTTGCATGAAATAATAAAAAAGCTAAGTAAGCAGAACTAAGAAACATTATAACTAGTAACAGCAATATTGTTTGAATAATTATTACGAACAAGTTATTCTAGGTATTATAAACACTCCAATCAACAACAAAAGATCTATGAGAAGAAAGATACTATCCACCTCCACAGAAAGAACTGATAAACAGAAAGAAGTAGGCATAATATTGTTTTATACATATTTATTTATTTCCAGATATATTGTAAAGACTTTATTTCTTTAAATAGAAAAAGTTGCTGGCAAGAGAATCTGGTAAAGAAAATACCAGCAAAGCATAAAGTAAAAATACTAAAGACTTTTGACAAAATTATATAAAGAAAAAAAATCTTAACTAAATGCTATATATTTCCACTGAAAGTCTATGAAAGTTCTGTATCTGACATATATATATGTGACTAAATTCTAACATATTTATATATGCATATATATGTGTTTCTCTATATTTGTATGCAGAAATATATGCATGTATATACATGCATGTAATATATACAAGCATATACATATAGGTATGTATGTGTATATATATAAACATATACATATAGTTATAAATCTGTGTTAAAGGGTAACATTTTCTAGTATAAGGAGGAAGAGATAGAGGAATATAGTTCAAATCTTAAAATGTAACAAATAATAAATTAAATTTAAAAAATCAAATAAGAAAAAATCTAGAAAAGAAATGAGTGAGGCAAGAAAATTATGAAAACAATTAACAGCTTGGTAAAAGCAGCACAAAAAATACTGGGGAAGAGAGACTCCTTAAAAACATTAGTAGTCCACACCTGTCAGATTGGCTAAGATGACAGGAACAAATAACGATGAATGTTGGAGGGGATGTGGGAAAACTGGGACACTGATACATTGTTGGTGGAGTTGTGAAAGAATCCAGCCATTCTGGAGAGCAATTTGGAACTATGCCCAAAAAGTTGTCAAACTGTGCATACCCTTTGACCCAGCATTTCTGTTATTGGGATTATATCCCAAAGAAATACTAAAGAGTGGAAAGGGACCTGTATGTGCCAAAATGTTTGTGGCAGCTCTGTTGTAGCTAGAAACTGGAAGTTGAATGGATGTCCATCAATTGGAGAATGGTTGGGTAAATTGTGGTATATGAAGGTTATGGAATATTATTGCTCTGTAAGAAATGACCAGCAGGAGGAATACAGAGAGGCTTGGAGAGACTTACATCAACTGTTGCTAAGTGAAATCGGCAGAACCAGAAGATCACTATACACTTCAACAACAATACTGTATGAGGATGTATTCTGATGGAAGTGGAAATCTTCAACATAAAGAAGATCCAACTCACTTCCAGTTGATCAATGATGGACAGAAATAATTATACCCAGAGAAGGAACACTGGGAAGCGAATGTAAATTGTTAGCACTACTGTCTATCTACCCAGGTTACTTATACCTTCGGAAGCTAATAATTAATGTGCAACAAGAAAATGGTATTTATACACATATATTGTATCTAGGTTATATTGTAACACATGTAAAATGTATGGGATTACCTGCCATCGGAGGGAGGGAGTGGAGGGAGGGAGGGGATAATTTGGAAAAATGAATAAAAAAAAACAACATTAGTAGTCAAATGGAAAAATAAAAATAAAAGATCATTGAGGAAAATCATTCCTTAAAAATTAGAATCAGGCAAATGACAGCTAGAGATTCCATGAAATATCAAGAAACAATGCAACAAAGTCAAAAGAATACAAAAATAAAAGACAATGTGAAATATTTCATTGGGGGAAAAAACTGATCTGAAAAACCAGGTAGAGATAATTTAAGAATGATTTGACTACTTGCAATCCATGATCAGAGAATGAACCTAGACATCATTTTTCAAGAAACTACAGAGGAAAATTGCTCTGATAACCTAGAACCAGAGGGCAAAATAGACATTTAAAGAAATATACTGCTCACCACCTGGAAACCATTCCAAAATGAAAACTCCCAGGAATATTATAACTGAATTTCAGAGCTCCCAGGTCAATGAGAAAATACTTCAAGAAATCAGAGAGAACAAAAAAAAAAGTTAAATACCTAAATAAAGATCAGTTAAGATCACATAGATTTAGCCACCACCACATTAAAGGAGCAGAAGTCTTGGAATATAATATTCTGGAAGGCCAAAAGAGCTAGGATTAGAATCAAGAATAATGTACCCAGAAAAAGTAAGTATAATTGGGGAAGGGGGAGGGAAAGGAATTGGATATTAAGTGAAATAGAAAAAGTTTTGAGCATTCCTAATAAAAAAAGCAAGGATTGAATAGAAAATATTATTTTCAAATACAAAACTTATAAGAAGCATAAAGAGGCAAATTTGAAAGAGAAACATAATAGACTCAATAAGGTTAAACTTTGATATAACTTCTAAGAAATTATTATTATTAGAACAATTAGAAGGACTATACATAGATAAAAGAAAGAGGAATGGGTTGATTATTTGGGGAAAATCTTAAAAAAAAAACCCTGGATGGGCTAGAAAAGGGGGAATATAAAGAGGAAGAATGGATGAAATTATCTCACATAAAAGAGGCACAAGAATGAAGGCTTTTACAGAGGAGGGGAAAATATTGGAAGAAGAATGAGCAATGTCTAAACCTCACATCTGAACTGTTTCAAAGAGAGAAGAATATATATGTGTACATGTATACATGTATACTCATAATTGGGTACAGAAATTTCTCTTACTCAACAGGGCAGAAAGAGGGGAAGGGAAAAAGAAAAAAAGGTGATACGATAACAGGGAAAGGAGATTGAAAGTCAATGATAAGGAGAAAAACTGATTTTTTAGTGGGATGAAAGAAAAAGAAATGGATGAACAACAGAAAATAGGATGGAGGGAAATGCAAAGTTAGCAATCATAACAGTGACTGTAAATGGGATGAATTCACCCATAAAGAAGCAGATAGCAGAATGGATTAAAAAAGAATCCAACACTATGTAATACACAAGAAATAAAATTGAAACAGAAGGATATAAATAGTGTTAAAATAAGGTACTAGAACAGAATTCAGTATGGTTTTGCTGAAGAAAAAAAGGCAGCAGTGGAAATCATGCTGTCAAAGCAAATGCAAAAATAGACCTAATTAAAAGAGGTAAATAGGGACATTATATCTTGCTAAAAAGTACCACAGACAAGGAAGTGATATCACTACTAAATGTATACACCAAACAGCATATCATCCAAATCCTTGAAGAAAAGTATAATGATTTAGAGGAGGTAATTAAAAGTAAATGCTATATTCATGTGGAGCCCTCAACTTCACCCTCTCAGAGCTAGATAAATTTAACCATAAAAATAAATAGGAAAAAATTTATGATGATAAATAGAATTTTAGAAAATTTAAATATAATTAAACCTCTGGAGAAACCTGAATGTGAATAGAATATGTTTTTCTCAGCTATACATAGTACTTTCTCAAATATACTATGGCATAAAAAGCTCACCAAAAATTCAGAAAATAGAAATATTAAATGCATTAATGCACTGAATGCAATAATGCAAAATAAAATTATATTTAATCAAGGGCCGTGCAAGCATAAATTAAAATTAATTGGAAACTAATATTATCCTAAAAAATTACTATGTCAAAGAAGAAATCATATAAACAATCAATAATTTCATTAAAGAGAATAACAGAGATGAAGTAATATACCAAAATTTGAGGTATGTGGCAAAAGCAGTACTTGAGAGAAATTTATACTCTAAATGTAAATATATCAACAAAAAGCAAATAGCAGATCAATTAAACAGGCATTCAACTATAAGAAAACTTTAAAAAGAACAAATTAAAAATTTGCAATTAAACACCAAAATGGAAATAATGAAAATCAAAGGAAGTTAATAAAATTGAAAGTTTAAAAAATTTAATTAATAAAATTAGGAGCTAGCTTTATGAAAAAAAGTGGATAAACCATTGGTTATTTTGATTACAAATAGAACCAGACTTCCAGAAACCAAAATTAAAAGGACAAATGTACCACCAAATAAAGAAAAAATTAAAGCAGTTATTAGGAACTATTTTTCCCAATTATATGCCAGTAAAACTGACAATCTAAATGAAAAATATGGATATTTGAAAAGCAGAAATTGCATAGATTAACAGAAGGAGGAATAACATATTTAAATAATCCTATTAAAAAAAATGAAAATGAAAACCATAAATGAGCTCCGTAAGAAAAAGTCAACAGGAGTAGATAAGATTCACAAGTGGATTCTATCAAATGTGCAAGAAATAATACCTCACAATACTATATAAAGTATTTGAAATAAAGTTGAAAAAGTCCTATTAAATTCCTTTTATGACTAAATATGGTTTGGATTCTTAAATTTGGGAGAGAGCAAAAACAAAAAGAAAGCTACAGGTAAATTTCTCCTAATTAATATTCATGCAAAAAATTTATGATTATAGCATTATATCACAAAAGTCACACACTGTTACCCAAAGGGATTTGTACCAAGCGTGTGGGCTGATTTAATATAAGGAAAAAAACTATAATCAAACTAACTATATTTCAAAGCATTAATCATCAAAACAACCTAATGATGGTGGAGCAGTGGAATAGATTAGATATACAAAGTTGTTGTTTGTCCTTTGTTCTCAAAGAGGACAGTGACTTCAGGGAAGTGATGGCTTGAAAGTGAATTGGATTTAAGTGAGGGAGGATTATGCAAGGTCACTTGCCTCACTTTCCTCTCTAGAACCATCAGCATCCAATGGCCAGATATAAATCAGGAGACTGGAGATTGCATTAGATGCAATATGCAACCTTGGTTTTTTATAAGCTAAGATATTTAACAGGTCTCAGTTTGACTAGAATTTAAAAAATTATTTATTGTCTATTATATGCCAAGTAACATAGAAGGTACTGAGGTTACAATGACAAAAGTAAAATTTTAGTCCTTGAACTCAAAAAGATGATAATCAATCATAGGGAAAAATAAGAGAACATATTCACAAATGTGAAATAACTAAAAAGTAAATGAAACACATTGAAGAGGTAAAAAGATAACAATATCTGAAATGATCAGTAAAAAACTTCATGTTACTAATAAGACTAATAAGTGCAACTTGAGCTGAGCTTTAATGGCAGTTACAGAAACATCAAGTCTGGCCACACAAAAAAATACAACACACTAAATAGAGTGAAGGTAATAATACATTTTATATTACTTTTGTCTTTACTGTATTATGTCTTTACTGTATTAACAATTAAAGCTACATAAATTATTTTCTGGTGTTTTACAACATAGGATTTACTGTAAAACAAAGCAATCAAGAATGGTACAACATATGATTTACTGGGAAACAAAGCAATCAAGAATGGCAGGTTTTTCCTAAATCATACTATCATAAACAATTATCAAAACTTTATGAAGTAGAAAAAATTTTGGGAAGATAGCAAAGTCAGAAAACTTTCAACTCTCCAAATTTCCTCTCAAAAAAAAAAAAAAGACAGAACATGTTGTTAATGCAGTAGAAATAAATATGGGTAAATACATTAATTGTCTCTAAAGATAATTTTAAAAGGTCATCAGGAAAGATGACCTCCAGAGGCAGAGGTTTTGCCTGAGAGAAATGCAAACATCTCCAGGCCAACTCTGAAGAATCAAGAAACAAGCCTTGGGAACAGCTGGGTTGAGAAGGGTTTACAATATACAGTAATAAATGACATTAATCTAGCATTTGATAAACCCAAACATCAAAATTTGGAGGGCAAAAAATTCACTAGGTTGTCAAAAATTTTTGGACAACTATAAATCACTTTGGCAGAAACTAAACAAAGACTAATATCTCACCCCATTTGCCAAGTGAATAAATGATTTAGACATAAAAGGTGATTACATAAATAAAATAGGGAAGCATGGAAAATTTTGTCTCCCAGATTTATAGATAAAAGTTTATGACCAAACAAAAAATAGAAAGGATCATGAGAGGTAAAATAAATGACTTTGATTATATGCAATTTAAACATTTTTGCACAAATAAGCCATGCAGCCAAAATTAGAGAGCAGAAAACTGAGGGAAAAATTTTTACAGCAGATTTCTCTGATAAAGGCTTTTTAAAAAAATTAAATATATAAGAAACCAAGCCAAATTTATAAAAACAAAGCATTCATCAATTTAGGGGTGGATAAAGGGCATGAACAGGCATTTTATGTAGGGGGGAAAAAGCTATCATAGTCACAAGAAAAAATGCTCTAAATCATCAATTAGAGAAATGCAAATTAAAACATCTCATTCATAGCATCTCACACTTATCAGATCAGCCAAAATGACAGAAAAGGAAAGTGACAAGGAATATGGAAAAATAGCTACACTAAAACATTGTTGGTAGAGTTGTGATCCAGTCCAACCATTCTAGAGAAGAATTTTAAAACACACCTAAAGGGCTAAAAAAGCAAACAAGCAAACAAACTTCACTCTCTTTAACCCAGTCATATCTCTCTTAGGTGTCCCAAAAAGATTAAAGAAAAAGGAAAAGGATGTATATGTACAAAAAATATTTATAGTAGGTCTTATTATGATAAAGAATTTGAAATTGAGGTGATCCTCATGAATTTGTGAATGGCTGAAGAAATTGTGGTATATGACTGTGATGGAACATAATTGTACTATAGAAATGATAAGCAGAATGATCTCAAAAGACTTAATAATACTTGTACATCAGCAAAATAACTGTTTGGACATGTATACATATATTGTATTTAATTTATATTTTAACATATGTAACATGTATTGGTCAACCTGCCATCTGGAGGGGAGGGTGAGGGGAAGGAGGGGAAAAGTTGGAACAAAAGGCTTGGCAATTGTCAATGCTGTAAAATTGCCCATGCCTATATCTTGTAAATAAAAAGCTATAGTAAAAAAAAAAAAATTTAAGAATACTTGTACATAGTAACAGCACTATTGTGAGGATGAAAGAATTACTCTGATTAAGAAAATGATCTAAGATAATTCTAAAGAACTCACAATGAAAAATACTATTCAGCTCCAGGGAAAGAACTGATGAATTCTTAATATAGATTGAAGCTTACTTTTTTTTTTTTCTTTCTTTCTTTTTTTTTTTTTTTTTTTTTTTTTTGTGTGTGTGTGTCTGTGTGTGTTTTCTTTAGCAACATGACTAATATGGAAATGTTTTTCATGACTTCACAGCTATAACTGATGTGATATTGCTTGCCTTCTCAATGGATAGGGGAGATGGCTAGCTGGAGATAAGATTTTTTAAATTTTAAATTTCAATTGAAATATTAAAATTTTAATATCAATATTAAAATATTTATAATAAATTGGCATCAAAATAGTAAATATTAAAAATTAATGAATTAAATTTTTAAAGGAAAATCAATTAGAAGTTCAATGTCAAATACATGTTGTCTTATCTAAAATAACTACTCAATAAACATAAAAAACACATGATTAACATCAAAAGGGAAACATTGTATATAATTAAAATATTTAAAGATATTAAAAATATAAGTATTTTTGCTGTTAAATCATTTTGGTCCTACCCAACCTCCATCTGAGCACATTTGAGGGAATTTTGGCAAAGATTGTGGAGTGATTTGCCAAATTATTTCCTTCTCTGACTCAGAAAACTGAAGCAAACAGATTTTGGTGATCTGTCCAAGGTCACATAGCTAGGTGTCTGATGCAGAATTTGAATCCAGATCTTCTTGACTCTTAGTGCAGCACTCTATCCACTGCCCTATCTAACTGCCCCAACAATGCAAAATAGTTCAGAAAAGCTCCTGTGATCAGTGGCTACATTAAAAGCAGCACAGTGCCCAAATTGAAAATCTTACTATAAGACTACTTCATCAGAGCGCATGTGGAATATTGTGAAGTTCTGTGCACCCAAATTTTAGGGGTCTTGGCTCTCGGTTAATTTTACCTTGGCTTTTTCTATTATAAGGGAAGGCTAAATAAATGGTGGTAGAGTTAGGTCTGGAAATGACTCTGGTATAAACTCAAAAGGCATTTATAAATAATATAGAGGAAAAGAAAAATATTTCTGAAAATCTGGATAATTAATAAATTTTCTAGGATAAATTTCCTTAAAGATGTGTGTGGGATAAAATCATTTTAAATGTTATAATTCAGTATTTTAGTATTCTGAGTTATTACAATGAAAATATATTTCCAAAAATGAATAATATATATTCTGGTTAATAATAAGAACAAGCATGAATACAGTGTTTTAATGTTTGCAAAGCACTTTACAAATATCTCATTTTATCTTTACTATAATCCTGGGAATCAGGTGCTATTATCAGAGCCATTTTATAGTAAAGGAACCTGAGGCTAAGTAACTTGTCTAAAGTCACAGAGCCTAATAAGTGTCTGAGGTCATATTTGAATTTATATCTTTCTTGCACTATATCCACTATATCACTTAATTGTCTCTTAGATTTACTAAAACATACAATAAATACAGTGGGTTTGAAAAAGAAAATAAAAGATCATTAAAGGGATTAAAAAGCCAATTATATTTATATATATATATATATATATATATATATATATATATATATATATATATATATAAAGTTGAGTTTTGGGGGTTTTTTTGAGGAGAGAAAAAAATTATAGCATTTAAAATTATTCTACAAAAAACTTTTTAGCAATATAATTTGTGAAAATAGGATGTATTTATCAAAAATGATCTTCAGCAGCAAAGCTTAAAGGGCATTCTTTATGTGCACTATAATTTAGTTCCTTTCTTGCTTTTTTCTTTGCAAATAATTCCCTTCTTTAATCTATTTAGATAGTTAAGTGGCTCAGTAGAATTGAATTTGGAAATACCTAAGATTCAAATATAGGTTTTGGAACTTACTAGCTGAATAATCCTGGGAACCTCTATTTTCCTCAGTTTTCTTCATTTGTAAAATAGAGATGTCAGTAAGCACTATATCAATACCGGCTATTATCACTTCCTTATAAAAATGTATTTTACAATTTCCTTGTGTTCTACATATTTGAACTTGTAAACCATGATTTAAAAAGAGTACTCATAAAATCAATGGCTGATATCTTAGTTTACTTTTAAAAGTCCATATATGCATTAAAATCAATCAAGTGAAACATGTATTAAGCACCTACTATATATGCTAGACCAGTGGTCCTCAAACTTTTTAAATAGGAGGCCTGTTCACTGTCCCTCAGACTGTTGGAGGGCTGGACACTGTCTCTGCCGCCTCAGCCCAGTGCTGGAAGTGTGCATTGCTAACACGAGTTTAGGTCGAAAGTCACTTCGGGTCTGATTTTGCCATAGGCGGGCCACATAAAAGTCCTCAATGGGCCACATCTGGCCCATGGGCCGTAATTTGAGGACCCCTGTAAGACATTATGTTGTTAACCAATATATTTCATTGGTACAAATAAGTGGATAAGGCAGGAAAGGAAGTAATAGAGGGAGATGATAGTCAAAATTCTTTCCTCCTCAAATTATCATGAGAACCAGTATCCATGGAATGTTTCTTCATAGGTCTGGATTAAACCAAATGTACCTTTTGAGGATTAGGTATGAATTGTAAGTAGGCCTGACTCGGAACCCAGAGAAACTTTGGGTTGATTGACAAGTGACTCAGAACCCCAGAGAACCACTGAGTTGATTGGCAAGTGACTAATTTTGACGTAAAGACTACACACTATCCTGTTTTGAGTAATAGACAAAAAATTGCATTTCTCAGAGTCTAATCATTACAAGTTAGGGAGTTGTAATATCACAAATGTGAGCCTTGCAAGAGTAGACTCAAGATAAAAATCAACACAGCAAGCTCAGATTAAAACAAATGAACAACAGAAAAATGATACAATACATTTGGATAGCAAACCCAGATATTTTTGTCCTGTTCCCCTCAGTAAATTATCCTGTATTTTGATCTGTAGATGTTGTTCAGTTATGTTTGACTCTTTATAACCTTACATGGGGTTTTCTTGGCAAAGATACTAACACAGTTTGCCATTTCCTTCTCCAGAATCTGTGGAAAGTCGTCAGATAAAAGTTGTAATTTGGTCTGTGATTTGGAAACTTACCCAACAGTGTGTACTGATTGTAGAGAGGAATATAGCCAGGTGAAAGGAAGTTCAAAATATCAGGCAAGTTGATTCTCTCATGGCCATCTCAGTCTGGACAAACTATTTTTGGGCAGTAGACTAAGCTAAATAAGAATGAGACTGGCTGCAAAAGGGGAAGGAATTCCTTTTAGGATTGTCTAAGTATAGCCTAGAAATTCTGGACTATCCAAAATGGAATACATGTGTTGAGGCATATGTAATTTGTTCAGTTTGAGTAGACATAATAAATGCCTTTCATAGGAATGGCTGAAGTATGGCTCACAGAGATGAGGAAATAAAATGGGCAACCTTTGTAAGTGGCAAGAAAAGATCTAATTAGGTTAGGTAGCTGCCAAAGTGTTTTCCCAAAGAGGACACTAGAACTTGGGATTCCAGGTGACTTGAGTTTGGTTCTATACACTAAATGCAATGTGTTGTAAGATCCTATCTCTTTCCTTGGGTTCAAAAGAGAGTGGTTGATAATCATCTCAAGTAAATGAATTATTGAGAAAGTATTAACTACTAAGCACTGGACAAAAAGAGCTGGAACCCCTAAAGACTTATGCCCCACTGGGCTAATAACCAAAAGTGTGTATATCCAAAAAAGAACACAAGTGTACATAAGGAATAAATAGCATCAGTGTAAGGAAACGAGTGTGAAAACTAGTTATCTCATAACCAGGGACGTGACAATATAAAAACAAAAAGTTCACCTAAGCTGAACTTTCAGGGAACTTCCCATTAATGTCTGAAATACAGAAGGAATGAATAGACACAAAAACCCACTAGTCTTTTACTGTTGACAGTTATTTTGGAATAGTAATTCCGGCTATTGGCAGAAACAAAACCACTACCTAAGAATGAGCCTTGGCACCTGAAATGAACTTCAAACTCTTGCTTCTGGTAAGCATGGCCCTTATGATAATATGAAGATAAGGCCTTAATCATATTCTTGGTTTTGGATTTTTTTTAATGCTCTGATAACTACTGTTTTATAGTTGGCAGTCGGGTAGATTATTTATTGCACATAATAAATGCGATAGGAGGCCTAGGGACCATAACAGTGTACATCACTGTTGAGAGGTAAAATAATACTCTGTTCAAAATTTATTTCATTTATCATGGGAGGGGGCAGAAATAATAGGCAGAATAATTGAATTAGCAGATATGACCAAGAAATGCATGAAAGAACCTGCACAAATTTGCATGTATATTCACACACATATATATATATATATATATATTCATCATTTTATACATCTGGCTAACTCCTGATTGGCATGTGTTAGGATTCTTACAAGGTGCTAAGTCAATTATTTAATTTAGCATGGTATTTAACAGTTCTCTAGTTCACTAATCTATTACTAATGTACTTAGTACTTACTAGAGTTCCATAAGATTAACACCTTTAAGAGAGCATATATAAGGCAGGAATCTCAACCAGGATGCACTTCAGGAGATTCAGAAGCCAGAGATGGCAGCTTAAGCTCTCGGAACCAAGACTACAGAAGGCCTCCAGAAAACTAGCCAAGCCCCAAGTGAAGGATAAGATTTTGAAGGAGACAATAAAGGATTTAACTCCTGACTGCATTTGGGATGATTATTCTGAACTGAAAGGAAGGCTGCCTCCAGAAGCTCCCAAGAACCTGCTCCCAGAGAACATTATATTTTAAAGAACATTACAGGCATGTTCATAGATCTATCAGGTTTTCTTTGTATTGGCGAATTTGAAATAAATGCCTGAATAGCTTGTCTTCTGTTGACTATGTAACAGTGTATGAGTAAATGAGCCTCAACCTATGTGTTCCATTTTGGATAGTCTAGACTTTCTAGACACTTAAGACAATCCTGAAATTATGTAACTATGTAACAATGATTATTCTGCAACCTTAGCAGAAATGGCCAACTCTTGGTTGAACATGGGCTGCAGTATATTTTGTAGTCAAAACAAAATGGATATACGATGACACATGTTCCATTTCTTTAGACATCAAGAAATTATTACTATCTGTTAAATTAAACCCTATCTGTTAATTAAACCCTATCTGTTTCTAATATTGAACTATTTGACATTGCTAAGGATCTTGGTGAGAAACTTTCTTTTCCAAGTCTGCTGAACTTACAGCTGCTAAGGAGGGTTAATAGTTAAAGAGATCACTTTTCTACAAAGGTCATTTCCCTAAACAATGACTTCATGGGAAAGCTGTAAGCAGGGTTGGGAGCACTGAGGAAGGTGTGTATTGGGCTTACCTTCCTTACAGTAACAATTTGTCAAGTTTCTTCTCCACAAGGGTAGCTCCCCTGCATGATGTAGAACCAGTGGTCAAATGAAAGTGGAATGAGTGGTGTAATCAAGTGGACTTGGGTTGAGTTAAAATTCTTAATCTACTACTGACCACCTATGACCTGGAGCAAATCAATCTGATCTGAGTCTTAATCTATAGAAGTAGTTCTCTTGAATTGCTTGAGTGTCTGTATTTTTCTATTCTATCCTCACACAACCCTGTGAAAGACATGCTATTATTTTTCCCATTTTACTGAAGAAACTGAAAGAAAATGAGAGAAATTAAGTCACTCCATCTTTAGTTTGGTTCTATACTCTAAATGCAGTGTGATGTAAGATCCTGCCTCTTTCCTTGGGTTCAAAGGGAGTGATTGATAATCATCATGTAAATGAATGATTGGGAAAGTATTAATACTTGCCTAATAGTTACAAAAAAGTAAAACAAGTCTCTGTCCTCAAGAAGCTTGCATTTTAGGCAAGAGAGGGTATAACATGTACAAATGTAATATTCAAGGTAATTTTGGTAGGGAGGATATTAGAAGCTGAGGACTGGAATCAGAAAAGACTTTGTGTAAGTACTGCTTGAGCTGACTTTTGAAGGAAGCCAGGGATTTCAAGAAGGAATATGAGGAGAGCATTGCAGGCATGAGGGAGATAGCCAATGTAAAGGCACAAAGATGAAAGAGGATCACTACCAATATGGCTTAGCCCATAAGGGGAGAAATATGTAAGAAGATTGGAAAGAAAGGAATAGGCTATAAAAAGTGTTCAATGCTCATTTAAAATTACTTTTTTATTTTTTAAAAAATAATGATAATCATGGAGCTGACTGCATAAGGGAGAGTGTGATGTTTAAATTTACACTTAAGAAAAATTACTTTGGCAACTGGGTGAATGATGAAGTAGAAACTTTTGGTAGGGAAACCAAATGGTACATTATTCTCATAGTCCCAGTAGAGGTGATGAGGATATAAATGAAGGTGGTAGCTAAGAATAGAGAAAGGGGTAGAAAGAGTAAGTGGTGTACAAGTGTGGATTTGGCAAATGCCTGGATATAAAAGATGAGGAATTTAAGGTGACTAGAAGAGACTGGAAGAATGGTGGTACTCTTGCTGTATTCAGGAAAGTGCAGAAGGGAGTAGGTTTCAGAAGGGGGAAAGAAAAATTATTTCGGAAATGATGAGTGCAAGGCTTTTGCCAAGAGGCTTACTTGCATGTAAAAGACTGTTGGCATTTTTGGACAGAGTAGCCTTAGAGAGGTAAGGTTAGAAGTTAGACTGCAGAGGCTTAGAAAGTATTGAAAGTATGGAAGTATTCTGTAGAAAACTTTTTCACAGAAGCTGGCTGAAAAAGGGAAGAGATGCAACTAATAGGGATGGTAGGATATATAAAGTTTTTGTTTGTTAAAAATAGGAGATACTTAGGCATATTTGTAAGGCAGGAGGGAAGAAAGAATCCAATCTTTAGTGTTAAATTGAAGATTAGAGAGAATAAGAGATGAGATGATAGTGGAAGGCAATTGGCTGGAGATGACAGGTGAGGGTGAGATTAAGCATACATGTAGAGAGACTGGCCAAAAAAAAAAAAAAAATAAGACTGAACTACAGGGGGAAATTGGAGGAGGGTAGTGTTCAAGGGATTTTGAGATAAGACAGAAAAGAACAGGAAGCTAAGATATCTAGATATTCTAAACTAGAATCAGAGGTGAGATATAAACTTCAAAATCTAGCACCTTCTACATCATTTTGTCCCTCTAAACGAGAATACTGGATTAGATTTAGTTCTCTTTTGACTGTGAATTCGAAGATGTTCTAAAATTAAACTAGAGATATAATGCAATTTGCTCAAAGTCACCCCACTAGTTAGTAGCAGAATAGGGATGAGGATCTAGGTCTCTGGATTCCCACCAGTTGCCTAATGTATAGAAATTACTCAATTCTTTCCAAGTCAAGGTTATATTATCTTTTAGTCATATTTTTGCATTTCTTAATCTTGAAACAAATTATTTTTAGTCACATGAAAATGTAATTTTATTTCCTTCATTCATCTCATATATGTACCAAAAAAGTGTATTTTTAAAAATAAGTGCAATTCTAGGAGAAGTTAGGCTAGAGTCAAGGAGAATTAGTGGAGAAATGTGGGTTACATAGTATCAGACCAAAGGCTTAACATTTTTAACTTTAGTGTTTTCCTAACTGCAGTATTGTGACTATGTCCAGTCTTAGGTGGAGTAGGTAACTAGTTATTATGTGGTAAAATTTCAGGCACTGTAAAATGACATGTATCACTCAAATTGGTTCACAAAACTTGTCATTATCTGAAATTCTACAATTAGAATTGGTTATATCCTTTATCTTGTCATTACCCATATTGTATTACCTCCATGTTCAATGTTTCAAATACCCTTATCTAAAATACCCTTATCGCCTGGCCATAATCTACCAGCTTTACATCTTTTCCTCTGTCCTCTCTCACCACAGCCTATTCTTTGCCCACACCAAGACTTCCGATTCCCTGATCCTCTCAGCTGTCTCCTAGACTATCTCCACTGCACTAGCAATATTCTTCTCTTTCCATCTTGACCCCCTTGTAAACCAATTCAATTCTGCATTGTCTTCTTCTCTTGATACCTTTAGCCCCCTTATTTCACTGATTGTACCCTGTCAAACTTTAGTCTCATCAATTCCATTGTCTGCCACCTCCACTCTTACACATGTGCTGCTGAGGAAAATTACAGTTGTGCTGCATTACAAATTATGTTATACAATCTCAACTAAGCCCTCACTGCTGCTAGACAATCCTACTGTATTTGTATGCCTCCTTTATCAATTTATTCTTCCCTACTCCATGACAACTCTCTTCAGAGTTTCTCTCAGAGAGAAACTTTTTTCATTTCTTCTCAAACTGTCTACCACTCTGACCCTGTTCCCTCCCCCTTCCCACAGAGTTAAGAATCTCATCTCATATTTTACAGAGGAAAAAAAAAATTAAGGCCATTTATCATGAGCTCCCTCTTTTTCTCACTTCATCTCAAATTACTCAGATGATTTCTGCCACCTCCTCCTTCACTCATTTTACATGACGAGATGGCCTTACTACTTATTCAAGTTAATCCCTTGACTTGCCTAAACTATTCTACTTTATCCCATTTCCTCCAACAGACTGCCATCTCCGTCATCCCCATTCTCATTTATTTTCAGTTTCTCCCTGTCTACTGACATTCCCTAGTATCCACAAATATGTTCATATCAAATCAATCAAATAAACATTTATTAAGTACCTACTATGTCTCAGAAAGTGTAACAAATGCTGGGGATACTGAAAGAAACAAAAGATAGTTCCTGCCCTCAAGAAGCAAACAATTTGACAAATATATACAAATTATGCTGACTAAATAGGAAATAATTAATAAAGGGAAGGCACGGGAATTGAAATGTTAGAAAAAGATTTCCTGTAAAAGTGGGATTTTAGCTGTTTTTTAAAGAAAACCTAGACAGTCTTCCAAGCATGGAGTTTCTGTCATGGAAAGCTGTGTTCTAAACAGCCAGAAAGAGTATGTATTGGGGAGTTTTAGGGTAGGAGAATGAAAAGGTGGTGGCTAAATTACAAAGGATTCTGAATACCAAATAGGTTTTTGTATTTGGTCCTGGAGGTAATAGAGCTACTGGAAGTATGTGTTTGTTGTGTGTGTTTAAGGGAGAGGAGGCATATGTTTTAGGAAAATTACTGGTGGCTTAATGATGAATTGATGTGGGTAGCAATGAGGTAAGAAAGACCCAGCAGCAAGCCTTTGCAATTATCCAGGTATGAAAAGCTAAAGACCTGCCCTAATGTGGTGGCACTGTTATTTGTATTTTTTATATTTGAGAGATGTTGCAAAATGTCTTCCACATCCTATAAAGAACAGCAATTGATTCTGTTATCCCCACTATCATCCTGTATTTCTTCTGTACTTTGCGGCTAATCTCAAAATACCCTGTCTACAATAAATGCCTCCCCTTTCTCTACAACTCTCTCTCTTCTCCTGAACCCCTTACAATCTGATTTCTGACCTTATTCATTGAAATTGCTCTCTCCCATTATCAATGATCTAATTACCAAATCCAAAGAACTATTTTTAATCCTTATTCTCCTAGACTTCTCTGTAGTCTTAAAACACTGTTATGATCACCCTCTCCTTGTTAACTCTCTTTTCTCTAGGTTTTCCAGATACCACTCATCAGAGTAGGGTTCCTCCAACCTATCAAACCACCTCTTCTCAGCCTTTTTTCCTGTATTGTCATCCACATCAAGCCTTCTAATCATAGGTGTCCCATAGGGTTCTGTCCTGGGCTCTCTTCTCCCTCCATATTTCTTTGATGATAATGTCCAAGGATTTAAATACCATTTCTCTGCCAATGATTCTCAAATCTGCCTAGCCTGTCCCAATTTCTCTGCTGACCCTAGTATTGCTTTTCAGATATTCTGAACCAGATATCCAGTAAGCATCTTAAACTCAACATATATGAAACCAAACTCATCATTTTCCCTTAAGTCCTCCTCTCCATCTCAACTCCACTATTATTCCTAATTACTCGTCCTTGACTCTTCACTATCTCTCACCTCTCCCAAATCCAATCTGTTGCCAAGATCTTATCTATTGCACCTCTGCAACATCTCTCCTATAGGCTCCTCTCTCTCCATTGCTACTGCCACTCCCCTAAGGCAGGGCCTTCATTACCTCATGCCTGAACTACTATATTACCCTGGCTGGTGGTTCCACCTGCCTCAAAGTCTCTCCCCATACCAATCTATCCTCTATCTATCACCACAATGAGTTTTCTAAAACACAGGTCTGACAATATTATCTCCTTACCTCAATAAACTCCAGGAACTATCACCCCACCAAGATAAAAAACTAAGTCCTCTATTTAACCCTTTATAACTTAACCTAACCCCTCCTCCAACTTTTCTGGGATCCTTACACCATACTTCCTACAGTGGTGACCATGTTAGCACCCTGAGTACCTTAGAATCAATCAGAGTCAGGATAAGCAAGTCTTTATTCTTGGTCTTTAGCAGTAGAAGTGAAGAGTGTGAATGTGTAGGATCTCTGTGACCTTACCTCCTTGTCCTCTCACAGAAGTGACCCTGGCTAGTCTCACTGCACCTCCTAGTCCTTCCCACAATTCTCTGTATACACCAAAACGACTGGGCCAGCACAGGATAGTGGGAAGGGCCATTTTCCAAGCATATTCTTATAGAGTATAGTCCAATCAGTAATTAACCCCAAGTGCTCTATTGTCCAACCTCTTGAGTGCATTGACTCAAGAGTTTCAACCCTTTACACCCTACTACCTATTCTTTCACCCATTAACACTGGTTTCCTTGGCTATTTCAAGAACAAGACACTCTATGGTCTGGGAGTTTTTTTTTTGGCTGTCCTCCATGTCTGGAATGCTGCTCTTCATCTCTATATAGACTGACTTTATATACCAATAAAAATCCTATCTTCTAGTGCTTTCATTGTCAAATTTTTTTCTATTTGCCCAATATAAAACTTGTTTGTATATCTAAACTATATGCTTATCGTCTCTATTAGGTTATGAACTTCTTGAGGAAAGATACTGCCTTTTTTGCATTCCCAGAGCTTAGTACAGTATTTTAGCATAAATTAAGTCCTTTATGTTTACAGATGCTTATTTTGACTCTTTAGCACCTCTGAATCCTCTCAGGATTATCTTGGGGTTTATGGGATAGATTTCTCTCTTAAGCACCAGGCCTTAAACCAAAACCAATCTGATTCTAATTGGTTAAAACCATAGATCCTAAACTAAGCCCCATTTCGCCATTGTTTTGGTCTTGACAGATTCAGATTGAATGTAAATAGTAGCCATTTCAGCTTTGAGGAGAAACCCTGAGTCTTCCCCTCCCAGATTCCATTATTCTTCTACTTAGATTTTTTTTTTTTAACTAGATGAGATTCTTTGCCTCAATAGCAATGTAAGATTATAATTGTAGTCCTGCTGTAAAACTATTAAAAAAAATAGTAGTTCTGTAAATAATTTGATTTAGTTATAAAAACTTGGGAGAAAAAGAGGTAGTTTTTTTGCCTGTGTACTTATCTTTATTTCTTATATGAAGATATTTATATTTTATTATTTCTCTAGTAGACTATATTTGTAAACTAACCCATTTGACAATCCCACAATATTGATAACTAGCATTTATGTAATACCTACTATTGATTTCTGGTTTCTAGGTCTGTTAACTTCAGTTATCCTTAACTATTCCACACATTTGATCAAGTTTTATTGATCCTATTCCCACAATATCTTACATCTCTCCATTCACAGAGGCACTACTGTAATTCAGATCTTAACTTCTAAACTGCACTTCTGCAGTAACTTCTTACTGGTCTTTAACTTCTTTCCCTCGAATCCAACTTCTACACAGATACTAACATAACTTAAAAGTGCAGGTTTGACCATATCTCTTCAGTCTGATAAATCCCAGTGACTCCCAATTACTCTTAGATCAAACTTCTATTTAGCATCTAAAATCTTCATAACCTTAACTTACCTTTCTCCAAGCTTATTATACTACACTGCACCTTCATCCAATTTTTGGTTCAACCAAAATAGATCTTTCTGTTCTTCACCTGTCATCCTATTCTTACTTTGCCAAGCTATATCTCCATACCTGCAATACATTCAATTCTTCACTTCTGTCTCTCAGAAACCCTGGTTCCTATTAAAGTTCAACCCAAGCATCACCTTTGACATGAAACCTTTTCTGATCTTTCCACTGGTTGTGCCTCTTCTGGCAAAAACAAACAAAACAAAACAAAAACCTCAATCTTGTAATTTTATATATAACTTATGTGAATGTTTTCCCCAGAAAAATAATGTAAACTTGAACAAAGGGACTGTTCCTTTTTGTGTTCCTTGCACCTAGTAATAAATTAATATTTAGCTTGATTTTTGTCAGACAAAACAGATTTTACTGAACTTGTTTCAAAGCAGCTTTTCATGGAGGAAACTAAGGATCACAAAGTTACTGGATGCCTCAGAGCTTTAGAAGATTACACTAAATGAGGAGAGAAAGGGAAAGGAGGAAGGCCAGCCTAAGAAACTTCACTTAATCTATAATTTTGACCAAGCTATTGTGCACATCCAAAAATAATAGCAGCTAACATTTATATAGTACTTACTAAGTGCCAGGGACCGTGCTAAGCACTTTACTATTATATCTCATTTGATCTTCACGACAACCCTGGGAAGTTGGTGCTATTATTATTTTACAGATAAGGAAATTGAGTCAGAAGCACAGTGACTTTGCCTGGCCTTATACAAATAGAAGTGTCTGAAGCTCAATGTGAATTTACAACTCTAGGCCTAGAGCTCTTATCCACTATATCAAGGCTTCTTAAAAATTTGTCTACTCACAACTACTATTCAAACCCATTAAATTTTTACATGACCCTGGGTATATAGTATATATAATAGGTATACAAATTAAACCTCTATTGATAAATCAATCTCACATTCAGTCATGTGAACCATTGTCTAAGAAGCTGGGCTCTACACCATTTATCTACCTAGGTGAATGTATTCAATGAATTGTTAAATAGTGGGCAGATATTGTACAAGTGAACTGGCCAGTAGACTAAAAATTTCCTTTAGCAAACTGTGTAGCCCTTCCTTTAGAAGAAAACCTGGTGGACAGTGACTAAAAATGAATCTTTTATTTCCTTTCTTGATTAACCAAATCCCAACATTGTGACTTAAAGCTTTTAAAGGCATGGAATACTGTTTTGCTAAAGTTCATGGTTACAAAACTTATGCCTCAGTCTCCCTGGTAGCAACCCCCCCTTTCTTGCCACTGGGACAGATTAATTAGGTCTGGGATTCCTGACCACTAGTATTCCAAGGAATTATAAAATGCAGATGGTTTATCTCAAGATAGGTGGGTGTATTTTCTCTCTCAGAAATCTTGGCTCTTAGCCTCCCAACTTATCAGAATTTATGATTATTCCTTACCCCCGACCTTTCAGAACTAAATTTATGGTTCATTCCTGGAAGTTCCCACTCACCAGTGCTCTATCCCCACACCTTTCCTTTGTGTCCCTTATTGCTGAAGCTCTATATAAGAATCCCTGGAATCCTTTGCTTCCTGCTGGACTTTGAGACAATACCTTCAGACAATAGTCCAATCCAGCCAACTAGTCATGCTCTCCAAAATAAAATATTAAAAACTCTCTAATCTTGCCTCAGTTTCTCTGGCATTACAAAGACTTAACATTTTTAGTTAATAATGGGACATCATTTGGTGAATAATCATCATGAAAAAGATATTTATTAAAGAAATCTTTATCAATACCTTTTCTTGATTTGGCTGCCAAGTCCATTCAAAGTCCTAGCCTGAAGCTTGCCTCCCCCAAGACCATTTAAAGCTCTGTTTCCTTAGGAACTATCTCATGCCCAGCTGGTTTGATACTATGGTAATTCTGTCCACCTGTCTTGTTTCCAGGTCACAGAGCTCACCCATAAACTGACATTTTCTATCTCCTTTGTTGGTGAGCTCTACACTGTATAGCACCTTCAATAATCCTAACTTACTTTGTTCTAGGATGCCTAAGCCCATTTCTCAAGACTAACATTATTCTGGTTGAAGTTTTTGTGTGTGGATCAAGGAATATAATATTAAAAGAGTCAAAATTCCAAGTGACTGAAAAAGTAGATTTGGGGAAGTGGGGGTGGAGGGTGTAGTACAATTGTGGCAATACTATTCAGGAAATACTAAGAAATCTGTAAAAAAGTCTGATCCCTTTAAGAAGGATTTAAAAGCCATGGACAGTCAAGTTGAATGACTACAATCTCTTACAGAGTATCCACACTGAGATCATGGACCAATCGAAGTGGTATGCCTATAGTTATAGATTATAATACTTAAATCCAAAATTAGGTATAAAGTTATGGGGGACATTTTATCTTCTAATTCAGTTTCCATGAGCCTAGACACTGTTTAAGGTCATTTCACTGCATTATCAAATACTTCCATTTTTAAACTTAGAACTTCCAAATATTATCTATCAAAGCTTTAAATTATGGTGAGATCCAACTATTTCCTGAAACACAAGCAAATACAATTGTGTTAATAGAAAATATCTCAAACAACAAAAAACACGCATATAGTAGCAGTATTTTCTTTTTATTTGAATTTTTTTTCCAGGGAAAACATGCATTTTACAGTATCTGTAAACACAAGAATATGTTTACACTGACTTTGAATTCAGTACATTTTGGAATGTTGGAATACTCATCAAACCCAAAGTAATATGCAACAGCAGCAAAAGAGAGAGGAATGCATTAGATTAGGACATTTTATGGTTAAAAATACTCATAGCAGCAGCTTTGGAAAGATGATTTATTAAATCACGTCATTGCACTTGGTCATTTTATTGCTACAGCAAAACAAGGCCATTTTATTATTGTAACACTTTTCATTTCTGAGTATAACTGATTGTCTTATTCTGCTCATCCATTGTAAGTTTTCATGTGGACAAAACATTTAAATATAATTTGGAGCACATTTTGTTGTGCTATGATCACAGTGAGAAAATAGAAAATAAATTTCTATGACATCAGGTCTATTTTTCCATTTTCATCAACAGAGAAATCTTAATAGTAAATAAAAAAAATACAGACACAACAAATATTTTTAAAATTGGGAGTATTCATCTTTGATGTTTTTAGGATATGTGAATACTAAACCAATGCTACATGTCAAAAACTGTGGCATACTTGTATATGCAGTGCATTCTCAGATATTTCAGCATTTTAATGGCCACCACAGATATCACATAGTTGACTCAAAGCTTTGTGCTTATGTGTGCACATTTGACAAGAACATTTAATCAACTCATGAAAATTGCACCCCTTTCAGAATGTAAATTCCACATTCCTACATATTGTATTTCTATATACAATAATATGATGATACAGCTCTCATGAACATGAATTTCTAGTGACATTATATATAATACCCCAAAACTGTATTGGCAAGCTGCCATACTGAAGGAACATTTTTCTTCTTTAAATGAAGACAGATAAGTGGAGACCATTTAATGCAACTGCTTTTTTCTTTTCCTTAGGAAGTTAGGGATAGAGCAGCTAATGGATACCAGTGACTTTCTTCTAAAGATTTTTTGCAAATCTCATATTTAAAAAACAAGTTTACTGTCCTGATGTGTTTTAATTAACTTATGAATGATCTTACTACTAGCAAACCAAGGAAAGAAAGAAAAACTTCCTTGAACATACTTTCTAATGAAGATGATTCCTAGATTGTAGAGAGCTTAATTTTTTTTTCCTTTAGCACTATGTGTCTATCATTAAAACCAAGGCAGGGAAGGGGAGAGGAATGTTTTTTTGGGAAAAGGTTTGGATAAAAAAAAATCTTCATTTGCTTGGTCAAATACATGGAACAATGGTCGCTAATTTTGATGGGTAATGATTTGATTGGGACAGAAATCTATGACCTTCATAATGAGGTAACACATACTTATTTAACCAAATCAGCTCCTCCCAAAAGCAATATATGCATTATTTCAACATCAATATGAATCAGTATTTTGATTATCTTGTACTGGGGGAAAATAATTATAATTTAAAAAAACCCAAACATTTCAGCTGTACAAAATTAAATTGCAAAGCGAAAAATTTGTATTAAGTTTTAAGTTGAAATAACAAGGAAAAAAAAATTACAACTTTCTGGCACAGCCACCCTACAACCCATCATAAGTCTTATTTTATCCGCTGGAAATCTACTGGCTATTTGCAATAATGGAGTTACACTTTTAAACTGCAGCTATGCTTTTAAAAAGACATTAGTTACCAGTAAAACTATAAATCCTAAGTAGGACTATGTTCATATTTGAGGGTTTTGACATATTTTTAGGAATATATTTTAAAATTGTGTCAAGGTTGGTGAATTTAAGGAGATGTTGACCATGTGATTTATGAAAATGCAATACTTTAAAAAACAAATGTGATGATAGAACAAATGTGATGACACTGTGATCTCTGAAGTAAAACAGCATTCTTTATAAAGTTAATATGTACTCGACAGTTCAACTTAACTCCAAAAAGTTAATTAGGCAAATAATATTTCTTAAATTGAATATTTACATGATGAGTTGACTGCTCTGAAAGTATGAACTCTTGATGAATTTCCTAAAGATTTGCATTTTATTTTAATAATGGTACTTTAAAAGGGGAGAGGATTAAATTATAAGACCATAGGCTAGGTAATATTTGATTAAGCAGAGAAATACAGCAATAAGGCTGGTGTTTACATGTTAAATGTGCTACAGTTTCTAAGCACATTGAACTGAAGGGACAACTTTCTGGCTGCTTAGCTATGACAGATTTAAGAATATCTTATTCTTTTAAAAATATACTTAATGATTGAAATACAGTTTAATAAATTCCTTTTTTGAACCCTATAGTGCAAATGGCATGAAATATTTCAACTATCAAATTTACTTTATTTCATAAGCTATTTAAATTTGCATATGTGATTGATTCATCTGCTTTATAGCTAACACATTTCTGTTTTGTCACCCAAATGATAAACAGCACTGCAGACATATAGGCACAACAGTGTAATCTTGGGTAGGAAAGCTAAAAATAAAATATATATATATATTTTAATATACATACATATATACACATACAAATATCCTATGTCCCTTTTGCACTATGGGAAAAATAATTTCTACAAGTTAGTGATTATTAAGCTAATGTGTCCCTCCCACAGTCTATTTTGCAGGTTACTTGAAGATATATATCAACCTATTTATAGTATAGACGTCTTTGAAAATTACACTGTTGGTATTCAATAAAAATCTATTACCAACTTCCTCTCCTTTTTATACAGGTTCAGTAGTATTTTCATGCAAACCAGGAAAAAAGAGGTTTGCAATTCCAGCACAGTAAGAAATAAGGCCTCTTTTTCATATTGGCAAATAAAATAAAATAAAATACACAATTTTCATCTTTCCCCTTCTGTAAGATATGAAAACTCATGTACTCATTTTTTCCCCCTATAGCACGCCAAAAATCTTTTGTTACTTGGAAGTAAACAAGTCAGTTTTCAGTTCATATTCTCGTTTATGAATCCCTGGCCAAAGAAGAACACTGAGTCTACGTCACACCTCCCTCAAGAAGACAGGGCTACTTTTTTCAGCTTTTCTATTTCCACCTAAAAAGGAAAAACAGAGCATAAGCAACAGTGGCATCTTGGCTGTATTAAAGCTTCTCTGTCTTACCCCTAAATCTTATAACTTGATCTTTTTACATTTTCAACAATGACAAAATAAGTATAGACCATAGTAGTTATCAGGTTCCATTATCTTAAAGTACCTGAAGTTTAATTCCCATGAACTTGATGAGAAACCAATGCCATGGTCAAGAGGCACTGAAAACTTGTACAAAGATTTCACACTTACAGAGGGTAAATATTTTCATAGATCAATAAAGAAGGAAGTTTTTGTCAACAGTCAAGAAGCAATAATAAAGCTCCTACCCTGTGCAATGGAATAACCATGTGATTTTGGATCAATCCCTCAACCTTTTTGAATTGATCACCTGTTCCAGAGAATGTGAGTTGATTAGGGAGGGGAAAAAAAATTTGCTTTGTTTCACTTAGGGCCCAGTTAAATTAATATACCTAATTTATAAGGAACCTAGTTTACAGAGTTTCTTGATTTCCTGCAATTATATTCCATGAACAGAAGTCAGAGAAGAAGAACAAAGGTGTAGTGATTGATCTATGGCTGGGGTTTGTTAAAATATGATGACAACATGCCAAGAGGTCAAAGTGCTGAGAGGACAGGGCAGAGATGAGATAGTTCACCTTGGGAAGGGAAATACAATGTAGGATATGATGGCCTGGGTAAGAAATGACTAGTGGAAGGAATGGTGAAGATGATGAAGATGAAAAGTTATGTTCAGATAAAGGAATTTCAGAATTCATGCAAGTGAAGTGGAACCCTTATGACATCAAGTCAAAGGGAAGGATCAACTCTTGTATTTATAACATAGGGAACTAAGAAATTGGTATATAGTCCTACATGAAAGACAGACTGTGAATTGGGTATTGAACTCAAATGTCAAAAACCCACTAGTGGGGTGAGTGATAAATTTGAATAGTGTGAATGTCAAAGAAAAAAGAAGTTGCTTATATAAGTTGGTAGAAAGAGTCTGGAAGTGACGAGTAAGGACTATTCTGACTCCTTGGATATATGACCAGTGAGCCAGGAGGGCATTCAGGGAAAGAAGTACAGCCTAAAGCAGAAAGAGGATAGGGAAAGATTTTAAACTAAATCAGTTTTTACTTATTAATATCCATTCAGTTAAATAAACCTATCTATTTTACTATGATATGAGTAAAACAACAGAAATTTTAGCTAAAGCATAGTGTCTGTTTCTTAAACAGCTAAAAGCATATATATAGTCTCTATAAATAATAAACAGAAAATTATATGACTAACATAAAATAATACACAAATATATAGCAGGTACAACCAAAGGACTATGTATAGAACGAGCAAAGTCTTAGTGAGTGTCAAGAGATGATGAAAGGAAATTAGGACACCATATTAAGAGACAATGAAGGAGAATCTGAGAAGCAAATATGACATTTAAATATTTGTCTTTACATGTTATCTCCTCTCATAGGGCTTTAATTAAAATATATAGCTACTTAAATGCCTAGAAAACTTCGCATGTGTGTTGACAGGAAGTTTTTGTATGTTGTTATATATGTGAAGTAAGAAAAATCTTCTTAAGGTTTTTGGAGCTACAATATGTAGCATAATGGTTAAAATTTTAAGGACTTCAACCTGAATAGTATCTTTATTATATGAGGTAAATGACCATGTGGACTTTTTCTGTACTTTAATATTTTGGATCTTTTGGTCTTTTTAAAAAAAAGTAATTCACCCATCTTATTCAGTATTTTTTTTGGTCATTTTAATAAAGCACCATATTAGCATCAGGGAGGTAATGCAATGGATAGAATACATGAAAAGAGGAAGACCCAAACCGACACAGACAGTTGCTGTGGCATTGGACAAATGGCTTACTCTCCTGAAATCTCTGGAATGCTCTAACATCTATCTTATCAGGTTTTTATAAAGATCAAATGAGATAACATATATAAAGCACTTTGCAAATTTTAAAGCATTATATAAATGTGATCTATTAAGTATAATAATAATAGTCAGAAATATTTTTCTTTTATCTGGATAGCTATACACTATTATCTTGTCTAAGATATTTAACACATACTTTACTGAGTTTATAATCACTTTTTTTTTCCATTTTTAAAAACTAGAAAGCCTTATGAAAACAAGAATCAGGTATAGCAGAGTACTATGTCAAAAATAATTCATCAGCAGCTTTCAGATCAAAAACTTAAAACAAAAATTTAAGTTCATGATTTTTAAAATCCCATATTAATCAACAAAAGTTGAGGTGCCTTTTATGACCAGGGCATTATGCTAAATGTTGAGAATTAAAATACAAAGAATGGAATAATACATATTCTTGAATTTCACATTCTACTAAAGAAAACAAGTACCAATATAAGCATATATTGTTATTATATTAAATATTACCAATATAAGCATATATTATTATATTAAATATCAAAATATTTATATTATAATCATATAATCATATATTAATTTTAAAATTAAACATTATTTGAATATATTTAAATGTTAAATATTAATACATATTAAATGTTAAAATATTATTAGCAGTTGGGGGAATCAGGTAGGAATTATCTAATTTATTAATAAAATTATATTTTCTTTACAACTCAATTTGCTAGAAACATTCCATTCAATTAAAAGAAAAATGAATGTTAAGTAAACCTAATACTTATTAAGCAAGTACCTCAGAACCACAAAAATCTGCTAATGCTTTTATCAGTCTATGTTTTTCCAATTCTCTCCCCAAAAGATTTTAAACTAAATCAGTTGTTATTTATTAATATCCATTCAATTAAATAGAACTACCAATATATTTTACTATGACATAAGTGATACAGAAAAGAAATTTTAGACAAATCGTAGTGTGTTTCTTAAGCAGCTAAAAGCATATAGTCTCTATAAATGATAAACAGAAAATTATATGACTAACATAAAATAATACACAAATGTATAGCAGTTACAACCAAAGGACTATGAGAGATCCTTGCTAACTTCTAAACTGGACTTGAAAGAACATGCAGAAATTTGGGGAGCTTAGAAAAGAGATTTCAGGAAAAAGTGAAATATTTATGTATGAGAAGGCAAACAGTTTAGTTTGGCTGAAATAGAGAATATGAGAAGGGGATCTGTTATGAAATAAGGCTGGAAAATTCATTAGACTCCACACACTGTGGAAGACCATGAATGCTAAGTTTCTATAACTTTACCTGGCAAGGAAAAGGGAACCACTGAAAACTTTTTAGCAGAAGAATAAGGACCAGATCTATGTATAAGGAAGATTAGTTTGGGGAAACATGAAGGAAATATTAGATGAGAAGAAAGTGGAAGCAAAAACTATTCTTACAAACCTACTGCAATTGTCCAGAAGGAAAATATGGTAAGACTTAGCATTTGAAAACACAATGAGATAAACATATAAAAAACAATTTCTTTCCCACATACATATGTTCTATTTTCTAAATAAGCTATAATTTACCAAAAGACAGGACCAAACTTCTCGATGACATTTCCTCCCTCTCCCATGTAATTTTATTGATATTGTGGATTCCCAATCAAGAAATTCCATCCAATTCAAACAGGCAACTGGTTTTCAATTTATGATCTTGAGAGATGTTTGAAGCATTGAGAAGAAATTTATCCAGTGTCACATAGTCATTAAGTGTCAAAGGTGGTCCTGGACTGGGATGTTCCTGATGAAGGCTCTCTATTCACTATGCCAAGCTGTTTGACTCTCCCTTTTAAAATTTTAAAAGCAACACAATAATCCCTTTTTCAACAGTATAAAGTACCATATTCTACATGATGTAGATACTCATTATGTTTAGTACCCCCTAGTATTTTCATTTTGATGCTGAATCATGTCAGAATATTTTAAAACTTTATTACCTCTAGGTTACTTCTAATTGTCTTTTCCTCTTCCAATTCTTTTCTTAGTTTTTCCAGTTCCTTCCTAAAAACCAAAAATAGCTTTTCAGATATGTATAGAAGTAAAAATGGCCATGTCAATATGTATACATTTTAAATTTCTAGTTCAAATATCAGTAAAGTAATAAAAAAATTGAAATGTTTAAACATTTAGTAACAAAATTAAACTTTAAAAAAGTAAAAAGAAAATTTTAGGAAGCTTTGAACAAAGTCTATGCATTCAACTAATATGGTCTTTCTTGGATTGACTTTGTAAATACAAATGAAATTTAATGCAGTGTGTAATAAAATATCATGACATCAATCTATCTACCACGCTAGGGCAGATTTTTAATTAAAAGAAAGTTACTTCACAATAGTAATACACCTAATATTGATAATTTCTAAAAGAAATACTGTTGAAATGAAGTATATATTATAGTAATGGTAAGGCGGCAGGCAAGAATTTGTTTCTCAAAATTTAACTCTGGCTTCAACTAAGCTGAATGAAGGAAAAGCTCATACAACTACCAATTGTTATACATACCTCAATTCAATGTAGCCTAACACTGGGATTTTAAAAGTTATTTTTTCAACACATAAAATTCAGCATACTATAACAAACTGGAAAGGCTTTTAAGACAGAACAATGATGAAGCAGACACTTATTTTACCAAGGTTTGTTAGCTCAGATAAAGAAACTCATCATTAGGTGAAGAATATTTTCAGTTACTGAAACTAATTATGTAACATTTTTTAAGGGCTGGGGGTTGCAAACTATATAGGTAGAGAACTACTATCCAAACACATGAAATTACAAATTACTTAAGTATTTTGAGTGTATATGTATGTGTATTGGCTGTTTGTGAGATAATAAACACAGTTTGAATTTATTGATTTAAGACTGGATTTTTTTCCTTATCTCACCTAAGGAGGGCAGCTCAGCAGTCACTCACAGGCCTGTCCTTTCTGCTGATATACACAGAAATTTTGATCTACTTGATCTTTGATTTGGGTCCATTTGCTATCCCTAAATGGCCTGGTGGTTCCCCCTTCACAGCTTACCATAGAGGTACTAAATTTATTCTAGACACCTGACCCGCTTTAATCCTAGGGCAACTCAAAACTCCTGAACCCAAAGAATCCATTATCCTCAACTTTCCTAGGACCAAGACTCCAAGCATGTATCAAAACCAGGCCAGGACAGATTTCATTAAGAACCAAAAAATGTGAGAAATCCAAAACTAAAAACCAGAAGTTCCTAAACTTTTAAAGATTATCATATATTCATATACTTATTTTTGTCATTTTTCATTATTAGATAAAATTTTGAAATTTTGTAATAATAATACTTTTGCTACGTCAGTTAAGAAATATTTCTTACAATTATTCAACAATTATGCACTTATTGTTTGCACACCATGGTTAACTCTGTTTACAAATTAATGCTGCATACTTTATATTACAAATGACATGTGGTTGTTTCAACGTGCTATTTTTCAACTACACAGTCCTTATTCCTTCCAGAGTGGGATACATAAAAACTGTCAGGAAAAATCAATGTTACATTTTAAGGTAGTTTCTACAATGTATACTAGAAAAGAATGCTTTCAATAATATCTTATGAAAAGTACTAAAAAACAAAATCTACATTTTTTGTAAAGTATAGGGATGGTATTATTTGAACTCCAAGGGAAAATAAAAGTTCTAAATATATAATTAACATTTATCAAATGTTATAGATAATACAATCTAAACTTTTAAATATACCTGTTTATTAAAAAAAATTATTAAGAATTATTGTCCCAAAAGGATTATAGCAATCTGCAGAAGTAGGTAATCATTGTTTAAATTTTCTACTCCCTGGAATGTAATCACAGATTCTTTGATATGGATAACCTACAAATAACCAACATAATTTCTGTTTTAAAATTCTGTGGTGAATGAGAAATGTGGTAATATGTTTAGAAGGGTTGTATATATTTAACCTATATTCATTGGATGCTATCTTGGGAAGGGAAAAGTGGGGAGAGAAAAAAAATTGGAATACAAAATCTTATATAGAAACAAATGTTAAAAATTATTTTCACATATATTTGGAAAAATAAAATGCTATTTAAAAATAAAATTCTGTTGCTATAGCATTAGAAAAATGTTTTGAGTCCTAATCTATTTTTAGAGCTTACTTACAATTAGAGGAACAAACACATCATTAGTTTTCTAATATCCCTTCTAGGTTGATATACCATGAATTAAATAATACTCCTCCAAGAGAAAAAGCAAAACTTACCCATGTTCCTTTTTGATTGCTTCTACAACACACAGTAATTCAACAACTTGTGTTCTGAGGTCATCTAGTATGTTTCTCTTCCCATCATCAAATTCTCCTTTTGTTTTGGCATCTACTGAACTGAGGAAAGTTGTTCTAGGACATGAAGCTGCAGAACCTGAAGTATACCCAGGTGCCTGAAAAAAAAAAAAAAGAAAAGAAAAGTAACCAATATATAGGCAAAACTATATTGTACAGTAAATAGCTTAAAAGCCATGTAGAAAGCAGTATGCTAACTAAGAAAGAGGGGAGTTGTTTAAAGAAATAGGATACAGAGGAAGTTTACTCATAAATCCAAGACATTAAAAAACACTTCAAAGATGAAAAGAAGAGCAAGTAATGAATACAAAAAAAAAAAAAAAAAGTAATGAACTTTTAAGAATAAAGATTTTTTTAAAGCTCAGAATTTAATTCAAAAAACCATATTAAGGGCTTACTATACATATTCCATTATGCTAAATGTTAGTGATTCAAAGATAAATCTCTGTTCTTCAGGGAGCTTACTTATATTTGGTTTGATAAGATACATGCAGTGAAGTAAATGCAAAAATCACAAAGTATTTTCTAGGAGAAAGGACTAATAACAGGAGAGGATCAGGAAAGATGAATTTAAGAAGTCATACCTAAGTTTTACTTCAAAGGAAGTTGGGGATTCATAGTCATAAAAGTGAGGAGAGAGCATTCCAGACTGGAGAGAAAGGGGGGCTGGTTAGAGCCTACATAAAGGCAAGGAGAGAGGAGCTGGGATATTGTATGTGAAGAATGTTAAGATATCAATTTCACTAAAACAGAGAGTATGGGAATAGGAATAATATAAAAGAAAACAAGAAGTCAAATTATAGAAGGCAGAATGAACTGAGGCTAGGAGAGATAATAAGATTTTCTTTAAGGAATAGGGTAATTGTTTTGTTTTCTTTTAATTTTCTTTCTTTTTTTTTCTTTTTTTGCTAAGGCATTTGGGGTTAAGTGACTTGCCCAGGGTCACACAGCTAGTAAGTATTAAGTGTCTGAGGTCAAATTTGAACTCAGGTCCTCCTGACTTCCAGGCTGGTGCTCTATCTACTGCACCACATACCTGCCCCTAATTGTCTAATTTTTTAAAACTAAAGGTGAATGTGAAGAAAAAAGATGATAAGAACTTATGACAGACTAACCACGTTGTCTTTCTTTTTTTCCCCCGCAGGAAGAAATAGTGTGCCTTGGTTCCAGAAAAGCATTAGCTAAGTCCATCAGGACATTTTATAGATGAGATGGGGAGATATCAGCTAGGCAATTGTATAATTGAATGATTTGAGAAATAGCTGAATGATGGATCATCTCAAACAATTTATTACTAGAATTATGTTAACATGGAAAACAGTCTCTGATGAAATGTCATAGTAATCTATCCTTGGCCTTGTAGAGTTTAACATTTTATGGCATTGCCTGATTTTACATATATATATATATATATATATATATACACATATATATATGTAGAGTCATGACCCAAAAAAAATCCAAATAAGAATGTCCATAGAGCACATATGGAATGGGATTAGGTTCTATGAACTAAGTATCAGGACTGTTGACTCTATAATTGCTCCCCCCCCCAAAATCTTTATTATTTTTTTTGGGGGGGTGGCAATTGGAGTTAAGTGACTTGCCCAGGGTTATACAGCTAGGAAGTGTTAAGTGTCTGAGTCACATTTGAACTCAGGTTTTCCTGACTTCAGGATTAGTGCTCTATCCACTGAGCCACCTAGCTGCCGCTAGCTAAATTGATTTTAACTTTTTCTGTTATAAGTGAAGTCAGTGAGTAGTGGTGGAGATAGATCTGGATTAACTGTCATATAAAATCAAAAAACATCTATAAAACATTCATATAAAGGGAGAACAGGCAGCTAGATGATATAGTAGATAAAGTACCAACCCTAAAGTCAAGAGGCTCTAAATTCAAATACAGATTCAAACACTTGACACTTAGTAGTTATGTGACCCTGGATAAGTCACTTAACCCATGACTGTCTCACAAATAAATGAATGAATAATAAAGGAATATATCTCAAACACTGGACAGTTAATAATTTTTCTAAGATAAAGTTTTTTGCAAAGTACTAAAAGATAACATTATTATTGTTACAATTGAATAACTTAATATTCCAAGTTATTACAGTAAAAATATTTTCACAAATGGGAAGTTATACAAAGTTACTTCAGTAAAATGGAAGTTATATATTCTGGCTATTAATATTAGCTAGCATTAATGTAATGCTTTCAGGTTTGCAAAGCATTTTAAAAATAGTATCTTATTTACTTCAATTCTGGGAAGAATTATTAGATCCATTTTTACAGAAAAGGAAACAGGCAGATAGAGGCTAAGTGACTTGTACAAAGTCACAAAACTACTAAGTGTTTGAGGCTAGATTTTAACTCAGATATTAATAACTCTAGGTCCAGTACCCCTGTATCACTTAGCTGCCTCTTAACTTATTATAATATTTAAAATAAGACAGAAAATAAATGCATTGGGTTTGAAGAACATCACAGCTCATTAAAGGTAATAAAAATCTGATTACATAGTTTGGTTTGGTTTCATTTCGTTTTTAAAGAAAAAAAGATGATTTTATAGTACTTAAATGATTCTACTTACAGCATTAGTAACATCATCAGTAATATCAATTGTGAAAAAATACATATATGAAAATAATTTTCAGTAATAGAGGGCAAAGGGCATCCTTTATATATCATATAACTCAGTTCCCAGTTTTGCTTTTCTCTTTGCAAAATATTCCCTACTATACATCTAAGGGCTCAGCAAATAAAGTGCTAGAACTGGATTTGGAAAGACCTAAATTTAAATGCAGCCTCTAAAACTTTCTAGTTGAACGATGCTGAGAGTTATCACTGATCCTTTGTCTTCCTCAGTTTTCTTCATTTGTAAAATAGGGATAGTAAAAGCACCTATCTTCTTCCTCAAGTTGTAGTGAGGATCAATTAAGATAATATCTCTAAGCATTTCCAGATATTATTATTTAGCAAAACATTTCTCTATCAGAATTAGTAAAAATTTTATAATCTCCTTGTGGGTGGTTCTACATGTTTGAACATGTAAACCTCAATGATTTAGAGAATATACACTATTCCCAGTATCAATTAATGATTAACAATATTATATGATGAAGGCATATACATATGTAGTGTGACTAGTAATGACTACTATTCTATTTTTACAATATAATGAATAATACTTGGTTAAGTATTTCCTTAAACCTTCAGTCACTAAATCAGTTAATTTTTATTTTAGGACAGTCAATCAAAAAAAAAATCAATCAACCATAAACATTAAATGCCTATGTATCAGGAACTGTCTTCAGAGATAGGGATACATAAAGATGCAAAAGATAAGTTAAAGTTATTACCCTCAAGAAGCTTACAATCTAATAGACAAAGGACACCTAGATAGGGCAGTGGATAGAGCACCAGCCCTGAAGTCAGGAGGACCTGAGTTCAAATCTGGCCTTGGATAGCTGTGTGACTCTGGGCAAATCTCTTAACCCCAATTGCCTCAGCAAAAAAATGAAAAAAAAAAATCTAATAGTGACTTAGAAGACAAGAGAAAATATCCAGAGCTAAGAGACTGAGCTTCTTATT
Source organism: Sminthopsis crassicaudata (assembly GCF_048593235.1). NCBI lineage: Eukaryota > Metazoa > Chordata > Mammalia > Dasyuromorphia > Dasyuridae > Sminthopsis > Sminthopsis crassicaudata. Next base: position 270,187,472 of record NC_133620.1, read on the forward strand.
CACAGAGCAATCAGAAGGCTGAATCATTGGATCAAAGAGTAAGTGTAAAAAGAATGGAAAGATATGAAGGGGCTAGATTACAAACTCTACTCTGATTGCCAAATAAAGCATTTTATATTTGCTCTTCAGAGACAAAAGGAGAACTTTACAGAGTAAACACAATTAGACTAGTGTTTTATGAAAGCCCTTTAGTCTTTGAATGGAGGATATATTAGAATGAACTATCCACAACAATCTAGGCATGAGGTGATAAGGGTGTGTACTTAGAGCCATGGCAGTTGCCAGAGGAAAGAACAACTGCAAAAGCAAAATCAACAAGCATTCACAATAGCTTAAATATTTGGGGGGGGGGAGAAAGAAGGGGTGTTGGGGTCAAAATGTGAGAGTGGCAGATGAGAGATAGTGAAGAATATAGGATAATTTCTAAATTGGGAATCTTAGGGAAGGAGTGGATTGTGTTGTCCTCTATAGTAAAAGGGAAGGTGGGGGAGAGAACAAAGATTTAGTGGGAAAGATGAGTTCCCGTTTTGAACACCTTTTCTCCCATCCACTCTGGGTATCTTGAGTTTACATATCTACTAAGCACTGAATTCAAGATGGCTGAAAGGCAGCTAAAGATGCAAGACTGCAGAGTTTCAGTCAGGACAGGTAGATATGAGAATCATTGTATAGAAATGGTAATTTTGAAAAACCCCTATAGTTAGAGGCTGTAATCTGGCTGAAGGAATAGTCAGAGAGATATGAGAACCAAGAGACAGTGGTATCCTAAAAACCTAAAGAGGTTAGGAACATAGAGGTAGCAAAGTACAGGGAATAAAGGACAAGCTTCAGGATCAAGATATCTGTTTCAAGTCCTATTTCTGACACATAATAGCTCTGTGACCCTGGACATTTACACTCTTAGCACTCCAGGTAAATGAAAGTTTCCAGGAGCCAAGATGGAAGAGTAAAAGTTGCTCAAGTTTTCCCAGTTTCCCTTAAAACCACATGAAACCAGGCCTCTTAACAGTCTGATTGAAGGAAACTACTCTCCAACTCAAAATACACTAGGAGGACTTCAAGAAAAGTCAGTCTCACTAGAATCAGATTACACCTCTAACTGTAGGCGTTTTTCAGAATTACCATTTCTCTACAATGATTCTGGAGAGACAATTTAAAAATTATTGGTCTACCTAGAGGGCATGACCAAAAGAGTGAGCATGTATAGAATTCTTCAGATCGTCAAGGAAAGCTGAACTGATGGTATACTAGAATCAAAAGATGGAAATCATTGAAAGAATCCATCAATCACCTTCAGAAAGTTCCCCAGAAGGAAAACCTCAAGAAATATTGCTGCAAAACTTCAGAACTATAATATCAAGGGGAAAAAAATTCAATAAGCTGCCAGAAAAAAAAAATTACACAGAATCTGGCAGCTTCTACAATAAAGGATTGGAAGGCCTGGAATACCATATTCTAAAATGCAAAGGACCTAAGATTACAACCAAGAATCAACTATCCAGTGAGACTGAGCATCATCTTTCAAGGGAGGAGATGAATTTTCCACAAAGTAAGCACTCCAGGTAACTTCAATGCTAGAAGCTGCAGTTGTCACTGTGCATGGGAAGAGGTTCCCTTAGTTGAAATCCCCTGCTGTGCTAAATTCAGATTGGGATAACCCTTACTAAAAGTAGGATACAGAAACATAAAAAAAGGGTCACTAAGGAAAATGAAATGGAGTAAATTTCTTTAAAAGGTTATGGCTCCACCTTTTAGTCTTCAAATTCTATAATTATCCTTTTACACTGCTACTAAAGGCCAGAAATTATGACAATGTTGATCTAGCATAACAATCATCTTTTAAACAATAGCTATTTACCTTTTTAATTTCAGTTGTCTTTAATTTGGCACCTTCTTCCTCACCTTTCTGAAACTTCAAGGTTTTTTCTGGACTTTGAATTGGCTACAGAATTAAAAGGAAAGTTGATTACAGGGGCATAATAGAAAAGAAAAAGGCAACAGGCTCTTGAATAACTCTATCTCAAGAAAATAAAAATAAGCTGGTTCTTGATGACCCTGAACTTTTCGAATTATGCATTTATTATATTTTAACATTACAGCTACACCCTCATATATATTTTGGAGGTTTTCAAGAATAGAGTTTCTCTCTCATTTTGCTCTGAGAGATCAAAATTGAAGTGACTGCTGTTATATGAATGCTACTGAAGAAATCTTTTAAAGATGAATTTATATTTCAATACTGTTATTTAATTACATAAAGCTGTTGGTTATTTTACCCACCTGAAATTTGCCAACCTTATGTGTAGAATTTTTAAAATAAAAGAATATAGCATGATAGCAACTTGAAAGATGAGAAAAATGAAAAACAACATTCCTCTATTTGGTGCTTTATGACTCATAAAATGCCTTTAACATATTTTGTTATTTAATCTGCACAATAAACTTGTGAAGGTAAATAGTGTATGATCATTTCCATTTTTAAGATAAAGAAATTGAGAAAGAGTAAAAAAGAAAAAAATTTTAAAATTGGCTATGAGTACCCTTACTCACAGTTCATAAGATTTATAATCAAATTTAAATATCCTGACTCCAAAACTAGTGCTTTAATCATTATGCCATAATTAAACTATTTCTTACTCTTGCTTTGCCTTCCTTCAACACAGAGATCTCTGGATTCCAATGTTCACAAGTGTGTAAAAGCTCAGTATATATATATATACATATACACACACACACACACACACACACACACACACACATATATATTTGGTAGGGGGGGGAAATGAAGGGAGATACTAAGAGAAAGACATAGTAGAAAGAATTTTCTCTGTTATTGTTACATTTATATTTTCAAACTCAGTAAATAACTTACACTATGACCTCCATTGAAACGACCAGGTAACCTTCGTCCAGGCATTTTTGGTCTATTTGCAGTAAGATGTAAAAGGTTTTCGGAGGTAGCTATGTCATCAAAATTTACAGCATCTAGAAGATGAAAATAAACATGTAGATAATTTATTTTATTAGACATAAAACCTTAATGAAATTTTTGTTTCTGAAAACTATAAACTAAAAGAACATTGAATTTAATATTCATGAAGTTATATTGTTTTTTTCTTATGTATTTGGAAAGCAAAAACAAATTCAATTTTTGATGTAATTCAACTAACCCAATAAAAAGGATTTTCCTAATTAAGATAATGTTCATGTACAGAAGTAGTCTTCAAAAAGTACTTTTGAGAAAAAGAATATGTCATTTAAATATGGAACCACAGCTACTTAGAAAGAGTATAAAAACCTGCTTTAAAAAAAAAAGAGACAAACAAAAACAAAAATAACATGCAAAAAACCCACAGGCTATTTTAAAAAGTGAAACATTAACTATTACGTGTCTCAAAACAAAGAAAAACATGGATACATAAAAACCATTTAAAACATCAAGTCATAAGTTTATGTGGACATGATTTCATTTATATATAACAGTGTACTTCCACATGAAATTGTTTCTCAGTACAAGGAAAAAGTTGTTCTGTGTTGTTCTGTTTAATCTGATACATCTAGGGTTATAACTAAGCTCTCAAGAAATTCACTGAGCAACTGGGTTAGTTTTACTTTCTGCTATACTTGCTATATTAATCCCAGGACAAGGAGAATATGAGAAAAAGGCAATAGAAAACATCATCTTATTTGTCACTATTAAAGTTTGATACATCATTCTGTAGGTGCCTGTTTTTCCTATGATTTCACCCCTTATATTTACTCATGCCTCATATGCCACAGTTGGTAAGCAAAAGATTCTAAGGGAAATGTGAGTCATTCTAGTGTAGACTTAATTCTGAATATTAAATCTTTCTAGACTGTCCCAACAAAAGTGACCTGGAGGTAAACTGTCTCATAATGCAGTAGACAATTCTGGGTTCTCTCAGATCTAGATCAATACTCTTTCCATTTACTCCCACCTGAATCCTAGGTAACATTAAATTCTGATTCATTTTTTTTTATTAAAATACTTTCATTTTTCTAAAGCATTCTAAAGTTACATTTTAACCCAATATCCATGGTCTATTCTAGCTCTCACCAATTTTTTTTCTGTGTGAGGAGAAAATGTATTAGGAGTTGAAAATAGACCATCTAACAATGCTAATTTTATAGCAAAAATAATACCTTTCATTGGAATAATAGTCATCACTTTTCCAACTTCCTATTCTGATTATTTATCTCAACTTTGCTGTTACTAAACTACATATTTTTTTTAAAAGGAATTCTGAGGATATTTTTGCCAATTAATTTTTTAAAAACCTCTTGTCAAGATGTACATTTATATTTATAAATTCGCCACAGATGCTATATGTAAAAAGAAAAATGTTTTCTCTATTTTGAATGTGCAAATTTGCTTTTGGTAGTGCTAAAAATGTTTTATTTAAACTACAGTAACTAGTATAATCAATCATCTTGGATTTATAGTTATTATGTTGAATGCATATTTAAGCAGTTAACAGAAAGAAAAATTAAAAAATGGTAAAAGGTAAAAGAAGAAAAAAATGGAAAAAACAAAAAAGTAAGATGAATTTTTAACGCTGCATACCATACACATTAAAAAAAACACATTCCATGTAACCAACAACAAACAATAGCAGTAATATTTTTGAGCTCTCTACAGATGACTAATCTTAATTTAGCAATTTACTTGTTTTTAAGTTAGTTGAAAAAATATATACCCTAAGGTCATGAAATATTTAATAAGATCATACTTCCATATATTTAAATCCTCAAACATATCACTTAAATACATTCCTTTTAAAATATCCTTTAAAATATTTAAATCCTTAAATTTTGTTTGAGTAACAACAGTACATTAATATAGCCAAAATTAATCATTTAATTACTTTCAAATGACCTAAATTTTTCTTTGGCTGCTCAAGACAGGGTTATTAACAAGTTAAAGTACAACAACCAATGTTTAAAGAACATTAGAATATTTCTAAGATTTCAAGATTGCAAAGATCTATATATATGTTTAAAAATTATTTGGCATAATCCTTTTATCTACTTATAGAAATGTTTCCAAAGAGATTTGCTTTTTTTTCCTCACAAAAACCAAAATGTTAAGCATAAACATTGATAGACATTACTTTTATAAAAAGACAAGTCTATATATACACCTATGTCTAGTGAGAATACCAGTTGTTGTTGTGTTTTTTGTTTTTTGTTTTTAATAGAATAGCATCTTACCAAAATGGAGAAAGGTAGGGTAAATTCCTGACACGTAAGAAGGGAAACATGGCAAACAGGATAGGAAACAAAATCTGGAAAGAAAAGTCAAGGATAGGAATGTCTAGAAAAAAGATTCTGAACCCAAAAATCATTTTACAAAGCAGGAAAAAGAAACACTGGTAGAAGGAACAACACAGTTTCATTATTCAGCATATTGATTGTATATGGTTTTACATAATACACTTAAAAATGAACTGGTTCTTATTTGAGTTTTATCCTTTTAATGATTAAATGAGCCTGCTTCAACAAACTGTAACTAAAGGTTCAGAAGTAAATAAATTTAGAAGGACAGTTAAGGGGTACAGTAGATAGAGTACCAGCTCTGAAATCAAGAGGTCCTGAGGTCAAATCTATGTACTTCATAATACAACAAGAAAAATGCCATCCTTCAGGGAGAAAAAAACCTGAGAAAAAGTGAATTTCCCCCCAACCCATGATAAAATAAAGCATCATGAACAGTAGATGAAGTACTGGACTTAGAAGTCAATGAAACCAAGAAACTGATAAGCCACTACCTTATGCTTGAAGACAAACTTCCTAGCTTTTTACAAATAACGTCACAGATTATGCTCAAAGGACTATCAAACTGTGCATACCCTTTGATCCAACAGTGCTTCTACTGGGTCTGTATTCCAAAGGGATCATAAAAAAGGGAAAATGATCCATATATGCAAAAATGTTTGTATAGCAGCCCTTTTTTTGTAGCGGCAAGGAATAGGAAACTGAGTGGATGCCCATCAGTTGGGAAATGGCTGGATAGGTTATGGTATATGAATGTAACGGAATAGAACAATCTTTTTGTTCTATAAAAAACAATCAACAGGATGATTTCAGAGAGGCCTGGAGAGACTTATATGAACTGATGCTAAGTGAAATGAGCAGAACCTGGAGATCACTGTACATAGCAACAAGATTATATGATGATCAACCATGATGGACTTGACTCTTTTCACCAATGAGGTGATTCAGGCCATTTCCAATAGACTTATGATGGAGAGTCATCTGAATCCAGAGAAGGGTTTATAGGGACTGAATATAAATCACAAATAGTTTTCATTTTGTTGTTGTTGTTGTTTTTTCCCTTTCTCATTTTTTCCCCTTTTTGATCTGGTTTTTCTTGTGCAGCATGCTAAATGTGGAAATATGTTTAGAAAAAACTGCACATGTTTAACCTATATTGGACTATTTGCTATCTAGGGGATAAAGAGAGAAAAATAAGGAACACAAGGATTTGCAGGAGAAAATGTTGAAAACTATCTTTGCGTGTATTTAAAAAAATAAAAAGCTACTGTTATTAAAATAAATCAATGAAGTCAGATTTCCTTAGAGGAAGTTCACATACTAGTAGTTTCTTATCTGAGAACAGAGTACAAGAGAGAGGGAGGGAGAGAGGGAGAGTGTATTTGTGTGTGTGTGTGTGTGTGTGTGTGTGTGTGTGTGTGTGTGTGTGTGTGTGTGTGTATGCTACTTACTATAACTTATTTCTCGATTTAGATATATACAAATGTAATATACATATGAAAATTTGGTCTATGCATGGAATTCAAGAGCTAATATGTTCACGTAGTTACTATCTGTATTCCTTGTTAAAAAAGATATATGTGATAAAGCAACACATTTTTTCTAGCAGCTTCAAAGAAAATTTCTCTATATTAGTTATCATTATTATTATTTTCATAGCTTTTAAGATTCGGAGTGGTGGGGAACTTAAAAACTATCTCGTCACATTATTTCACTTTTATAGGTAAGGAAACAGACCCAGAAAAATTAGGTAAAGTAACCAAGTTCAAACAGGCAGAAAATGCTAGAACCAGATTCAAATCCAGATCCCTCTGACTCTAAATCCAGCACCTTTACATTTTCATAAAATAAACCAGTATGGCATATTTTCCCAAGTTAAAAGTTAATGAGTAAACCTGAAAAACTCATATATTATTAAATTGGATGATGTCAAAAAATACAAATAAATTTTGATCATTTTTTCCCCTAAAATACATTTTTCTGTTTTTTAAATTTTTATATATGACTTTTTAAAAACATCATTAATCAAGAGTTATCTACCTTTTATACCCCTGTTTGGTAAAGAATAAACTTTTAATAACAGTGAAAAGTACATTTTCTGTTTTTCTATAATAGTTCCTTTTTAAGATATAGGTCATATATCCCTTTAGAACTTCCTATGTAATATGGTATCAGGTATTATTAATCTAATCCCTATTTCTATTGGGAAACTACTTTTCCCAGTAGTTTTATTCAACTAAGGAGTCTTCCAAATTTATATTTTTTAGTTTTCTCAAACAATGAGTTATTAGATTCCATTGTTTGTAACTCTTCCACAGTTCTAGTCTGTTTTTATCTTCATCTCTTTTTTTCCTACTTCCCTTTTGCTTTTCTAAATTAATTTCATAGTTTGGCAAAGCATTAAAATTGTAAATTAACTTTGGTCTTACTGTCATTTTTATTATATAGGCACAGTTGTAAAATGAATATTCCTTAACCTATTTGTT